>NW_014556754.1:1349298-1407213 GCF_001313825.1 Dinoponera quadriceps
TATATATATATATATATATATATCAAGGATCCTTGCGCCCGTTCTTCGCGTCTTCTGACCCACATTTTTCTCATCGCTCGCGCAATATTTCCCGGCGCGCGGGCGCTGAAAGACGGCGCATTAAAGATTTATAAGCTTTACGACGCTCTGTACGTGACTTGTAAATCTCCGTGCGCGCGCGCAAAAACGGAAAACGCGGAAACTTCTCTCTTTCACTCTTGATTCGCGAAAAGTTTCGCGAATCCGGATTCCATCGTTTCGACATTCGCGCAAATCTTTATTTCGCCCTCGCGACGCTTTACTTGGATTCCCATCGTGGCACTTTAACATTAAGAGCTCGTCTAACGTGGAAATATGACGCGCGTATTCCCTTTTCGAGATAGATCGTGGAATAACATCCGGGGGGAGGAAGGGGGTGGGAGGAGAACGAAATTAAACCACGTTAAGATCTCTCCTCCTGAAATTTCGTAATTTATCTTCTGAAAATTTTGCCCGCGAAGGAGAGAGAATATTTTTTTTCTTTCTCGCGATATTTTGAGGCGAGGTGAAATGCGGTAAACGGGCTCCGAGAACGCGAAGGGAGGAAAGTTTCGTAGCGAAAAGCGCTTATTAGAGTTTGAAGATTTTTATTGCGATCTCAGAGTGCGAAACTCCGAGGGCTGAAATTCAGAAAAACGTTGAATACAATTTATGATTTAATCCCGTCGAGCGCTTCAATCCGGTCGTGTACATTACAGTTTGAATTTTAAAAATAGCGCAACGTTCTGTACAGGGTGTTTCATGATGTAATAATGAAATATATCGTGCGAGAGCTGAGAATCTTGATGCAAAACGAAGGGTTTCTCCTTGAATCCACGGTGAAACATTTCCGT
The DNA here is from genome assembly GCF_001313825.1 of Dinoponera quadriceps. Classification (NCBI taxonomy): domain Eukaryota; kingdom Metazoa; phylum Arthropoda; class Insecta; order Hymenoptera; family Formicidae; genus Dinoponera; species Dinoponera quadriceps. The sequence goes on from NW_014556754.1 coordinate 1,350,171, forward strand.
TTCTTACGTCAATCACCCACGTTAATTTCGCTCATAAAATAAATACGAGGACGACGTGAATGTAAAACTTCAAAATCAACCTAGAACAACTGGAAGGGAAGAGAGGGAGCGATTCTTCTTTAATGCACAGTGACATATTCTTGTGTCATTCATCTGTTTCTTACGTAAACTTACCCAAGTTAATATCGCTTAAAATATAAATAACTCACGACGTGAATGCGAAATTCCAAAATCAACTTGAAACAACTAAAATAGGGGGCGAGTTCCTTCTTTAATCCACGGTGAAACATTCCCGTGTCATATCCATCTGGTTCTTGCGTCAACTACCCAGATTAATTCCTCCCGCGATATAAATACGTGAGCCGACGACGCGAAGGCGAAATGCTGAAATCTCCGAGCACGAGGAACAAGACGCCCGTTTACGTTCGAGACCCTCTTCAGGCACACCGGCTCTATTTTCCTACGAATTACAGTGCGCTATCTCCCGAGGGTCGCGACAGTCCTAGTTTAACGCGAATTACAGGACGTCGCGCCGCGGCGGGGAGGAGGGCAGGAGAGAGAGGGTAGGGTAGGAACGCTTGTTTATTCCGCGATAAATCGAGGAGCGCGCTTCGCAAAGTGGAATAACGGGAAGCCGCGACGAGGGGTGGGAACGGCGAAGGGCCGGCGGCGTGGGCGACGGGGTAAGACGCGGCTCGGGCGGCAAGTGGGACGCGCGGAGGGTTGTGACAAGCTTTGGCCGCTATTCCCTTCTCTCTCCCTCCTCCCCCGAGTCGAGTAACCACAAAGCACCGAACAAAGGAATACCACCCGAGGACTTTCTGGAGGATCCTTCGTGCTCCTCGCGCGGGAACTTTATTATCCCGGGGACAAAGTGGGACTTTACGAGGCCATTGTGCCAAGGCGGACAGGCAGGTCGGCGGTACGCTCCTCCAGGTGTCAAACGGTGTGTTTGTGCCGCGTATTTTGCGCGCGGCATTCGCCATCGGAGATGCGTATCCTTCCGAAAAGTCCGCGTGTTCGTGAAATCACCGTCGCGGGTTGATCGGGCACCCTCGTGATCGCTTGATTTTGCCGTCCCGTCGTCATCAGTATTCGGCGGCGCGCGAGCCAACGGCAAATTATTCAATCTAACCTCCCGAGATACGCCCGTCTCGTTTCCCTGTGCAGTTTCATTCGGTTTACGTCGCGCCGTGTGAGTTTCTTAAATTAACAGCTTCTCTCTTGGATTATTTCGACCGTTCGGCTCTTTTAAATTTGCAGATTTCTCGATTTAGCTCAGCTCTGTTTTGCCGGGTGATATCGGCGCGACGTAATTATTAGTTAATCAGTTTTTGCTGAATTACTGGTTTCTTTCGAGCTGTTGGATTATTCAGACCTATTCAGATTCCTCCTGATTATTCCGAGGTATATTTATTCCTGATATTATTCCTGATATTTCCGAGGAGAATTATGTTCTTGCCGAATTGCAGGATTATTATTAGAATAATCGCTCGAGATCATTTATTTAAATTCGGCCGAGTAATATTTTATGCTAGTCGATGCTTGCTTTGATTTGAGTTGCCCGAATCGTTCGAAATACCACCTGTATTAGGAATTCGATGAAAATTCTGGCGTGTCGTGACGTAAATTAAGTCCTCGGGATTCCGGGCTGTTTCGATTCTACGATTTTCCCTTCACTTTTCGGAATTTCCAGTTCACGGCTCTTTCCCGCTCCCGTTTGGAGCGGTCCTTTCTTTTCTCTCTTTTTTTCTTGATCTTGTCCTTTTTTTTCTCTCCTGTCCTTTTTCCCTTTGATACGTCTCTATTGGCTGTGTCTATCTGCAGGTCGGCGATGAACACACACGAAATTATGCTTAGACGCGTTCGGATCACCACGATCGGCCCGGATCGGATAGCGGACGGATAGTCTTGATTAAATTTCACGGAAAAAAACGCAGCCGCGATTCGCCGAACCGCTTTCGTCGACCGTGTCTCCCCGGGCTTTTTTCTCCTCTTTTCTTTTGCTCTCTTCCTTTTTCTTCTCGCCCGCCCTCCGATTTAATGGCGATCGAAGAGGTCTTGCGAGCACTCGGGTGAAAAACCAAAGATGACGGGCGTTTTCCGAATCCACGAGTTTGCACGGAGCTTGAAACGGCGACTCTTGAAATATGATTAAAGCGTGTTTGAGCGTGAAACCGAATACGCGATTTGCCGCGCGAGCGCCAATGGAAATAGAATGTAATTTCGAAAATGGAGTGGCGCAATTTGGCACGGTTTTAAGAATCCAAGGAAAGTACGGAGATCGACGGAAATTGCGAAAAATAAACTAGGGCGAATAATGGAGCGACAGAGAGAGAGAGAGAGAGAGAGAAGTGTTAATTTTCTGGAATTTAAACCCGGAATTTAAATAGGCGCAACCCTTTTCTCGAATAATCGCGAATAATCTTTAATAGAAATTTCACTTGGATGTGTTTAACCTAATTTTCGATGAAAGCTTTTTCCCCTCTGAAAAGTAGAATTTTCATCGAAGAAAGCGAAATCTTTTGTTTCTTCTCTTTCTCTCTCCTTCTCCCGGAATTCGAAAGTTCATAAATATCTTTTAGTTCTAGTATATCCCTTTCGGATTTTCGCGCGACGATAGCGGATTGTTCAGGGAGGAAAGGGATGGACTGCTAGACGGGGTGGATTTGAAAGGGCTGAATTATGATCAAGCGAAACACACGAGGCAGCTTTCGCGTAAGCTCGTTAATTGCGCGCGAACGCAATGAACAAAAGGTACAAAACAGAGCGCTTTTATGCGATATGGATTTTGCCGTTTCTACCGGCGTTCTGTACGCGCATAAAATTCCGACAAAACAATCGCTCGCCAGAAGTAACAACTCCCGTTGCTCCCTCCCCCTCCGTGTCTCCTGCCTGTTTCTTTATTTTCGTCATTTTTTCTCCTTTTTCGTTCTTTTTCCAGCGAGGTTTTGTTATTTTTTTCGAGTTTACACGAGACGCGGAAAAGTTTCGCGATTGTGGCGATTCGTCGGGCTTCGCTTTCTGTGATTTTCATCTCGACAGATTTCGCTATGATTTCCCGTTTGTCGGACCGTCGGTTCGTAAACCTCCGTCGGAGTTTCGCGAATATTTAAGTATATTCAGTTCGGTTCGGATGTATGGCAGTTTCGCGAAGTGTGATTCGAACTTTTAAAATATGAAACGAAACTGGATCTATCGTTCGTGCGAAAGCGCGAAAAGTGATCGTTTTCGCGCCAATTTTCTGAACAATTTCGGTGTCATAGCGCGCTTTTAATGAAATTTTGATCTATTCAATTTAAATTTTGACGGTCTCGTTGAGAAATATATTTCGAACTGGACATGGATATCGTCACAAGTGCCCGTATCGTTACACGCTTCGTATATTTCCACGCCGAAATTGTCCCTTCGTTTTCTCTTCTTCTTTTTTTTTTCGTTTACCTTCGCTTACGTGAATTAATACACGAATTCACAGACGCGTTTCCGCGGTTTACGGTAAGTGCGTAATTCCCTTACGCTTCCTACTTGGCGATCGCGCAAATTGCAGCATTGTTGCGAAGTAAGCGCGCCATGTTTCCACCGATTGCAATTTGCGGGACGTGCCTATCTATTCGCGTCAGGGCCGAAAGGGTTAAAGTGTCAGTCCACGGTGACCTTGCACGGTAATCGTGCGCGAGCGAACACTACCTCGTACCACCATCCGAATGACACACTCGCGCTATTAGGGATAATGATCCTGGCGTGTCGAGCAAGGATCAGAACCGAGGACGCGATTTCAAAATAACGGAAGCCGGTAATCGTTTCGCGGAAAGTCGTTTCCCAGTTTTCAGAGACGCCTCTTTTCCGACGTGCATCTGCGTGCGTGTGTTCAGTGTGTGCACGCAAGATGTCTTTTATGAGAACAGCAGCTCTCAAACCGACGTTATTCGAGTCCGTGGCGGCCGCTGACAAGCCGGAGAGTCGGCGGATAAAAGGGGAAACGAGAATTTAATTCAACGCACGGCTACCTTTACCGGTCGCATTAATTATGTAGAGATTTATATTTTTACAGAGATTTTTATTACGCGGGAATATCGGCGCGCGTAACATCGGTGCGAATAATTGTTTTTTTTTTTTTCTTAAGAATTCGCGGCAATTATAATTCGAAATTATTATTATTATCGAAATTAACGAGAAAACGAGACTCGTTAACGACGTAATACGTTGCTATTATTATTATCGTTATTCTCGTGTTATCTTCAAATTTATAAATTGCACGTATTTCAGAGCATATATATGCATGTCACGAATCTTATAAATTTTTTAAATAGAATAATATATAATAGTGAATATATTTCTATAAATGCGGATTTAATTTTCTCAACTTCTCGAGAAGGAATGTCGAGTTTCTGGATCCTTGAATTATTATGATTCTTAGTCAGTTACTTGTCTCATCTCGTGATTCCTTTATGTCTGACAGTCCATCAGGCCTTGTGCGTTGTAAATTGTGTATGAAAAAAGTGCGGTATGCATTGCTCGCGAGAAATTCCTGTCTTTCGCAGAAGACTGTTTTATCTTCGAGCTTCAGAGAGCGTAATCGCGATTTCGCTACGGGGAAAAGTGCGTCAAAGTTCTGTTCGCCGAACCGGCAGGAAAGAGCGGCGGCACGGCGGCGGCAGTCTCGAATTTTGTTCTGGGTCAGTACGAATTTGAGCCGCACTTCGGATGTCGTTGGACGGCCGAATCTTTCGGGAGGAAGAGAAAGAGAGGAGAGATGCGTTGTCAATCGTGCGGAAAGACGGCGCCTTTTCTATCGCGTCTTTTTGCATTTCTCGCATGCAAAATGGAACTGGTCCACGCACTCGGTCTTTTGTGCTAGAGGCAAAAGGAGGATGTAATAATTCGAATGGCGCGGATAATGCAGTTCGGAGGAAAATTCTGGAGTTCTTTTCACCGACATTAGTCGCGTACGCGCGAGGTTAACGCTTAATAAATAAATGATAACCGCGGGTCGAAACTCAGCGACTTAAGATTACGCTACTTTTGTCTTTTATAATTTAATGATAAGATGCAGTCTCTGGAACAAATGGTTCCGGGACACTGTGTAGGTGACAAAGGGACAGGAGGTGAGAAAGAGCAGGAGGTGGGAAAGAGGGAGAGGAAGAGGAAACGTTCCAAATTGGGGAACGTGGGGAACAAGGAGGAAATGAAGGACGGGTGACAGGGAGAGGCAGGGAAACAGAGAACGTGCGAGGGTGGGTGGGGGTGAGAGAGAGGAGGGTGACAAAACCCACAAGAGGATCTTTTGACATTTCGACGAGAATTCCGACGAGAAATGCGTTGAGCTTTCGGCCTCGGCGACATCTGTCAACGTGTGCTTCCCTCGTTTCTCTCGTCTTCCAGAGATCACAGAAGCATTGAACGGGAAAATGAAGTATCTTCCGTTGACGGATGCCGCGCATTTTTGCGAATTCTGATACAACGGATAAACACGAACACCTGCAGATTTGTTCAGCTGCTACATGATTTGATGTAATTGCCGTGAAAACGTATTCGCGATAAGCGTCTCGTTGGGTTTGCGAACCTCTAAGATTTCACGCACAGCACTTTTGTATAATTGAGCCTTTCTGAATTTATCGGATTTTTCGACCTCCGGAATTTTAAAATTCTTGCGCTCGTCAGAGTGTGTTAGATTTTGGTAAATATTTTTGAACTTTTATATGTTTTCGTACCCAGAAAAAATATTGTTTCTATTGCGAAGAAAAGCAATTGCTTAGTTTATTTTTCTTTCTTTAAGCAATAGTTATCTTGAGCAAAGAATATTTTCTCGATGTTAAAATATACTCGCCACAAATATTAGGAAAGTTCATTATCTCTCATTTCAAGAATATTATAAACTTTAATATTAACTTTACTATAAACTTTGTTGAAGAAAAACTAAATTTAAATAATTAGAATAAGCAAATGGAAGCTTTAGTTTTAGTTTAATATTCTTGATTGAAGCATTAAACTCTAATCCTAGTAAATTTAGTCATCCAAATGAATTTTAATTTAACATTCTTGATTGAAGCACTAAATTCTAAATCCTAATAAATTTAATGTTTCAATCGAGAGAATTAAAACACTAAAACTGAAGCTTACATTTATTTACTCCAATTGACCGATTTTAATTTTTCTTGTAAAGTTTATAATATTCTTGAAAAGAGAGAACAATTTCTTTTCTTGAGTAAATGATAATAATGAGTATATTTTAATTACTATATTTTAACTACATTTATAACTATTATCAAGAAAATATTCTTTATTCAAGATAACCATAATTTCAAAAAAGAAAAATAAACTGCATAATTATTTTTCTTTGCAGTATGAGAAATATTCTTCTGTGTGTTCTCTCGCTAGTTTTGTCCTGGAAAATTATATCCTATATCCTGGAAATTTATTAAATAACCCTTTGTCAGTTTCAATAACTTGCCCGAATAATTTACATGTCAACGGTAAACGGGGAGATTAATTTTCATGGTCCATCTTTGAGTTCGGTTTTCTTCAAACTCTCCGGTCACATGTGACATTTCGAGCGCCGAGGTATGAAAAATGCAAGCGTAATTACGATCGTGCGGTTTCCTCGGATATAATGAAGTAATCACTTGATCAAATTAGCGAGTTAAATTGGCATCGAAAATTAATGACACTGCTAGAAATTCACGGGACACACCGTCGCCGTTGATTATTGGGTATCGAGTAACGCGGCAAATAACATCGTGCGCAAACACACACGTCCACACCCACGCAAGCAGACGTGCTCGCACGAACACAGGGATCCGGAACACGCATCGTCCATTTTCGTCCGTGTCGCTAAAACCGGATCCCCCATCGATCTCGATATTTCCGGCCGACGTTTCGAGCTGCACTCGTTATCATATCCCGATATGAGATCGAATGCGCGAATCCGAGTACGCGCGCGTCTCGCCCGTAGAGATACGTGTCGGAACGGACGGCGTGAAACTTTCATAGGTCAGAGATTTGGAGAAAGGGTCGCGTAACGGCATGTAAAGTATATATCGGCGCGAGTTGGAAATTGCGTTTCCGAGATATACGTATTGCCCCGATCGAGAGCGCTATTCTTGTAAATCTCGGCCGCAAATGTTCCGCGTACGCGAAGTTACTGCCTTCCGGGAAACGCGGAGAAAATACCGGCTGCTCGGAGGAAAGCTCGGAAAAAAAAGAACGGGTGGGGAGGGATATTGGGGATTTTTAGAACCCGCCGGGTCGCAGATAGAGATAGATAGAGATAGTTAGATAGATAGATGGGACGAAGGAGAGGAAAAATGTATACAATGGCGGAACGTAACGCGTAAATATGAAGTAATTAACCCTTTGCACTCGAGGGCTCCGGAGCGGAGCCGTTTAAAATTTGTCTTCAAACTCTTCAAACTCAAATGCAAATAGCAAGAGCGGAATATCCTGTACACAATAGTTTTTACGATTGGTCTTTGTCCTTATGTTATGAACTGAAAGTTATTTGCATTGTCTCCATAGCGGAGCCCTCGAGTTTGAAGACAAATTTTAAATGGCTCCGCTCCGGAGCCCTCGAGTGCAAAGGGTTAATATTCATCTGGCCGCGATGTGTAACGTGGAATTAGGAGGCGAGTCGAGAAGGAAACGAGCGTTCACAGAAGAACCGGACGCGGTTACAGGTGCGAAATCATCGAGCCCGTCACTATTTGCATATCCGTGGTCGACGATCGGACGTGCGCGGATTTACCGTTAGTCGAAGAAGCGGAGAGAAGTCGGCGCACAGTGTGTGTCACGGTTTGCCAATTAACGATGGAGAACGTATGGAAGAGCATACGACAGGCACCTGCGGGCGATTAGCGCACTCACTTCTATTTCTGTCGGGAAGGAACAGTCATCGGGTGTCTCGCGAATAATGCCAGTGACGCGAGCCCAACCACACAGGACGAGTGAATTTCTCACGAGCTCCGCGCCGCAACTAGCGTCGTTACGAGACTCCTTCACACACGCGCGACTTTCCGCGCGTGTGTTACGTACAGATAGATTCTGCTTTTTCCGCTTTTTTGAGCACTCCCTGCGTAGAAAATTTCTTGAGATCCAGTTGGGATTTCAGTTTGTTTTCTCTAAAATAATTATGAATTCTAGTTGCAAAGTCTGCGCAGCTTCTCCGGTTAGAAGCGCAATGTTTCAAACGTACGGTTCTAAGTGTAGCGCTACCATCTAGTCACTTAAGTCACCTTTGCCACTTTTCTTGACCATTACAGATTTTGGGGCACGTGCTGATTAATTTCTACCCGTATTACGTACGTTTTTCTAAAGGTTTTTCTACTTTTCATTTTATATTACAATTGAACAAAATATATGAAACATTTTAAATATTTACACTTTATAAGTGCACACACATACACACACATTCATGCGTGCGCGCGCTACACGCACGTTGTTAAACATAGCAACATTAAAAATACAACCCCGTTTATTAATCTCCTAATCTGATATTCGGTCAAACTGTCACTCGACTCTCATGATGACAATCGCATGCGGCACGAAGCAAGCCGCACAGTCAATCAACATTGCGGAAAAGAGATCTCGTTCCATGTTTGGATTCCCATAAAAATGGGATTTCCATAGGAATTACTATCGTAGTGTATGGTAAAAAAATTGTTTATACTTGTATTAAATGTACTAAAATCGGTTCTTGTTAAAATTTTTGTCTTAAATTTTTAACATATCCGTCTGTTAATTTAACATATTATGTTAATGGTACCTCGATATTTTATATTGAGTCGATATTCAACATATACAAGTGTTAAAATAACACTTTAAAATGTTAAAATAACGCATTTTATGCTTTAGTGTCGATTAACGGTATATAATTTTGTGTTAATTTTTGACATAATATTTACGTTACTTTTAGACATATTTATGGTAAATTAACACAAATTTATGTGCACCGTTTGGGATATGTGAAGTGTATTAAATTTAACATACAATTTTTTACTATGTGGGATAACATATTTTAGAACAACTTTGAGTTTTCTAATCGGGATTTATGCTATACTTGAGGAAATCTAGGCAAATTTCTATATGGTCGTCGCGTTTTCGTCCCGCCTCGTTTGTGACGTTTCTCCGCGCACAATGAAATGAAAACGTCGCAACAATAATACAAGCTGCAAGAGGTAACAACAATCATTTTTACGACGTCATTAATTCCCTCGCGTCCATCGGGTTTCGCGATAAAAAAGAAAGTAACTCGGCTATTAAAACGGTAATTTTCTTACGCGTTCGCGGCAAATCGGCCCGCTCGCGCTCTCGCGTCTCTTTCGCAATTAAATCTCGCGAATGCACAAGTGTGCGCGGCCGTTTCGCGTTGCATAAAACTTCGCGCTCGCTTTCATCAGAAAGATCCTCCTCGCGCGGCGCGGAGGAGGATCTCTCGCGCGGAGAAACTTTATTCCCGGCTCGTGCGCTACGCTTTAAATCGCGAACTTCCGAGCGAACTTTCGCTCCCGCGCGCGAATCCGATTGGATATTCTTTTAATGCGCGATCGAGCGCGGCGGCGCGTGCTCATTATGTGGCCGATGCACGTCGCGAAAGTTGCGCCCGTCGATTGCGTATGCGGATATACAGGATGCCCGATAATGATCTCGGGATCCATGCTGCGCAGATAGGACGAATTAAACTGAACAGAAAAATTATGTATCCTTTTGCAAAGATCGCAGTAGTTAATGAGAAAATAATCTAAGCTCATGATCGCACAGAGAACAGCATCAACTGATTTCCAGAGATGGAGTAACACAGCAGGTGGTATGTGACGCAAAGTTACACGGTGAAAAGAAACACGCCTCTCGCTATCGGTTGATACTCATCGTTATTAGGACGTTTTCAGAAGTAAGCCATTTTTCTTTGCACAGAGTCCGGTTTACTGTTCTCCGTGCACAGGTTAATTATTTCCTCATCAATTGTTGTTACTTTTGCGAAACGGTGCATGATTTTCCCGTTCAGTTTAATCCGTTCTATCTGCACATCACGGATCCCGAGGTAATTATCGGACACCCTGTACATGTATACGTATACATATACACAGGTAGTCACGGTATGATTCGTTAATCGGCGCTAGAGACGGCGCGCAAAAACGTTTTCCGGAATCGTATGACTCCGCGTTGCTTCTGTTCCGGGTATCGTTTATAAAGTTGTCTTATAGCTCGTCCATTGCGTCGTTAATAATTGACGCAGCCGTGGCCGATGACCCAACGCGCCGGGGTTGCTACGTCCTGCTGTAGGGTGTTCCAGGAAACGCCTGTGTACGGCAACAATAAGCGACATTAAAGCCTCCGGACGGCCCTTTCTTCTTCGCCGAAGCTGCAATTAAATTGCAGAAATATTCAGTATTTTATGCCCGATGTGAAATTGTAACGGTTAATTGCGGATTACTGACATCCCGAAGCCACTTAAACCGTAATCTCGAAACGTTGGGGATAATCCACGGCTTTTCTCTCCGCGTTCTCTCGTCTCAGGAATGATTACCAAATTTGAATACTCGTCAAAGTCGAGAGTTGAAATTGTAGAAATATTTAATAGTCACGGGAACTATGCGAAATTGTGTGACGCTTGATCGCAAGTTAATAACCATGATTTCTGAATGTTGAAAACAATTTTCGGCTTTTCTCTTCCTCCGTTTCCTCATCTCCCGGGAGAATGACTTTTCCAAATTGGTGGACTCGAGAAGATTTAAAAACGATCGGGTGTATTTTTGGTCACGACAACAACGAGATTCCGACGAACGATTTTGAGGAGACGCTATTTTTGGCTCGATCCGGAGTAAAACCTCGCGCGCATGGCCAGGGGAATTTCCTTTTATCAGCATTCCGGGCGCTTAGCTTCCGCAAAAAAAGGTACACGACGTTATTCGCCTGCCTCGCCCTAAGTGTGTCTTCACCGTCGAAAAGGTGAGGGAAAATTATCCCTTTTCGCGTCGCGAGCTCCCCGCTTAACTTCGCCGTCGTAACTTTATCGAGCAGCCGCGAAACTTTTCCAGTCGTCTCGCGGGTGAAATCGCATTCTAGGAATCGCACAATACCGCCGTTTCTTTTCTAGCGGTCGCAATACGCAAAACGCGAGTCGCGCGCGTCGTTCAAAACGTTCTCTGCGTAAAGAGGCAGGAGGAGTAGAAGGAGGATGCGGCTGTGAAAGCGCGCGCATACCACGTAATGCCGCACACGTGTATTGCATATGCTCCGTATTATTGATCGGAAAATTAATGGCGCATTCTCGGTCGGCATCGCGTATGTCCGTCGTGTGTCCGTGTGCTTTTATCGCTGGGAGGAACGCAATTTGATTTCCGCGTAGTAATTTATGATGTTAAGCGGACTTTTATTGCGACTTGCAGATCTGGCGCGCGAAGTCGCGAGGAAGCCAAGATTCCCGCGAATTCGAGGATCTAAAGATTCGACATACGTGCACTGTCGAAAATTTCGTGTTAAAAACGGTCCGCTGAAATGTTGTATTAATTTAACGCGTGTTTAAAAAAATACACAAGTATAGTATTAGATTAACACATTCATCTTGTCAACATATATTGACAAGGTTTCCCCAAGTTAAAGTAATATAAAATTTCAGTGGATTGTTTTTAACACATTTCCCACGACACTGAGGCATAAAATGTGTTATTTTAATAGTTACACATGCTGAGTATTAACTCAACACAAAATATATATAATATTGAAATAATATAAATAGAATATATTTAATTAGCAAACGGATATGTGAAAAATTTCACACGGGAATCTTAACGAGGACGAATTTTAACACGAATACAAAATGTTTTTTACCGTGCAAACGACCTCTCGATCTCTTCGAAGTCTCCCCGAATCGTTACGTCGCTAAATTGTAGATACTCGCTTCGAGGAATTTACACTCGATTAATTATCCATCGTTAATTTACACTTAAACGATTATCCGGTTGTCACATCAAATCAAGACCGAGCGGGAGGAAAATCATTCCGATGAAAATCCCCGATTGGATCTAATTAAAACGTGAAACTCCCAAGTCGAAATTGAATTTGGAGATTTAATCCGTTTCGCAAGAACGAACCGAGGCTTTCTGAGATCCGAGGCACGCCTCGCGTCGTCCGCTTGACCTCTCTCTCTCTCTCCTTCCGGACTGCAACAGTATCGATTTATGCCCCTTGTCCCAAATATCATTTTAACGACAGTCATACACGGACTCCATTGTGCGAATTCTGGCAAGCGTGACCGGCACGTAAACCGCGCGCGAGCGGCGTAACGTACAGGTAAAACTGCCTTCCGAGAAGCTGATAATGCGTTTCTACTTCCTCCCGCGACCACCGCTCGGTTTCTCGGCCGGCCGTATAACGGGTGTCCCGCTGTGAACGCGCCACGACTCCGCGTCGCAATCGGGAAAAATTCCCCACGAACTCCGGACTTGTTGCACCGCCGGCCTCCTCCGAGCGTGTCCAACGCGTAATCGTTTTAACGTATAATATTGATAATTACGGTTAACGTAATCGCGATCGCTTGAACGCGCGCCGAGCATCGTCGACGTCGAGTCTCGTCTTTGAACCCGGCTACGGCTTTGAGGGGCCGCACTGCCTGTGTGCGATACATCGGCGAAATTAACGCATTAGCATAATGCACTAGTTAAATATTGATGAGTTAAAGCGAATCGGCGGCTCCGCTCGCTCCCTCGGCGCGAGTACGTGTCGCGTCGCCGCTCCGTAAAGGAGTCCCGAAATTTACAAGGGAGTCTGGACAGTGATTTTACGATCAGACGGGTCGTTTAATAAGAGACGACGAGCTAAGAGAACGGCGCTAAGGGGTCGGGAGAGGGGGCGAGAAAGTCGCCGGGGGGCGTGTGTGTGCACAGAATGTCGCTCGTTCCGGGAACGTTACCGTTTACAGGGAAATACGCGTGTATGCAGAAACGCAGGTGCATACGACGAGGTGAAGTTTCAGGAGGAGCGGGCGGGAGGAACGGGAGACGGGGAAAAACGAGAGAGATAGGTATATAGAAAGGGAGAGGAGGGCGAGGATACGCGAATCCTCTTCAGGTCGGAGCTGTTTCTCTCTCCCGTGGGTGTGCGATAAATTTACGTCGCCCCCGCGCGCGTTACCAACCGATCGTGTTTATCCTTTCGCGTCCTGCCCGCGCGCACTTTATTCGGTGCTCGATGATCGATGGAGGATATCCGGAAATTCGAGGATGCGCGCAGGATATCTAGATTACGTGGAACGCACTGCAGTGCTTTGGAATCCCGGAAGCCGAGGAGGGAGCTCGGAGGGGGTCCTCCGAGGTCTCCTTTGAGGTCGTTTTTCTCGACTCGACCTCGAGCAGATTTTGCTTGAACGCTCGGTCCTCCCGAGTGCTTAATTACCGAGTCACTCGGCGTTGACCTGTTCTTGGACGAGTTTGCGGATTTTTGCGCCCGAACGTCTCGGGATTACAGAGTTGCGCAACGTCGGGGATTAAAGGAAGCCGAATTTCGCAAAGTAGCACCGTGCAAATAGACAATAGGCAGTTAGCTCGGCGTTTGCCTTCGCGAACGGAATTAGTCGCGGAAACTGCGCTACTTCCGGACCGGGCTGCTTTGTCCGCGAAAATTTCTATCGATTTTCAGAAAAGACACGCTGTATGCTGACGGTACTCGCTGCCTGGATCCTTTCTTCGTTTTAGTCTTGAAGCATAACGAACAATCAGAAAAAATGGTCAATATAGAATACATATTTCTTCATGTGGTGCAATTGAAGTTTCAATTAAAAAAATTTATCCAGCAAAACGGCAGGCATCGGAACGTTTGCTTTGTGAAATTTCCCTCTTATTGTATACCTTTTGTAAGGAAACTAATTTCCGATTAAGTTACTTTTACTCGAGAAGAATGGTCCGGTCTTTAATTTATATGTTAATTGTATGGAAGTATTCTCCCTTTATGATTAAAATTCATATGAAATTTTCTCGTGGTGCTCTCCCAGCCGCCGCAGAGATTAGTACGTTCATCTTAAATTGCAACGAAATAATTCTCATCGTATCTCGTATAGTCGAGGATCAAACGATTCATTATCTCGCGGTGCTGAGTACATTCAGCTGCTGATGAAGCTATGTTAAAGATCAAGAGGAAGCGCCGAACGGTGGTTCGAAGCTTTATTCGGGAGAAGAAAAGGTCGTTAAGGAAAAATCGTTGAAGCCGAGCTCGCGGACGAGCAGCTGATGCGGTAACAGAGTGAACACCGCGTATGACTGACACGAGTGATAAATCCGCGAATGATGAACCGGTGAATGAAGATGGAGCGAGTGTTAGCGGGCCGCGGAACGGGAGGTTTCAATATTCCGCCGCTAAAAGCCGTCGTGTTTGCCGTTAAAACGTCGGCCGGAATTATTAAAGATTAATTTTATCGCTAAGTGCGCGAGAAATATTCGGCACGAAAATCCCATCAAAATCAATCTCGCGGAAATTTATAACCGGCGATTTGTCCCGCCGCCGATAAATAGCGATTTTTGCAGATGCTGCGATTTTTGCGCGCGGCTCTAACTCGATCGATTCGAATGATTTAAACCGCACCGAGGCCGCGCCGACGAAACTATAAAAATGACGACCGACTTTTTTTTTCCAACGATAATTGTGAAATGAGGTGTGACAAAGGAAAATTCAGATCCAAGAGCGGATTTGAATCGCGTATCACCTCTATATTTAATTCACCGCTATACGTTATCTCGATCACGTTATTTTTACGTGTGTTCACGCGTAATATATTGATTTATTTTATAGAATATTTTTATTCAAATGCGCTATGAATTCTCTCTCTCTTCCCTCCCTCCTCACACACACACACACACACACACACACACACACACACACACACTGTCGCATTCTCTCTTCGTTTGTTAAGACACTCGGGGCCGCAAATCGCCTTGTATCACGCTTCATCGAATATTAATTTCCTCCGTTCATCCGTCCGTCCGTCTGTCCGTTCCCTCAACCGAACTACTTCGCGAACATAATCCTCGCAGATCGCTTTACTGTATAACTTGGAGAACTCCATAATGAGCTCGGCCGTATCCCTTCCTACCCCCTCGATCCCTCGACAAGCGTTGGCACACGTTAGGTTAATATCCGGATTCCCGAGTTTGACTCCGCGAGTCGAATCGCATAATCGATTATACGCGAGAATCGCCACTGTTTCATCTAGATATTAATATTTCCCGTGGCAGCAATTCCCGTAAGAACTGCAAACTATGTATAGTAAGTAAGTACTCGGAGAATAGGATGATTTAACATCACCTTCACAATTATTTTCCTGTTATTTTAAAAGGCGATTTCAAAACTCGAGATGATTCTTTTTCTTTCAGAAAAATTAATTCTTATAGGATTATGTGTAAAAATAACCCTCAGATCAAAGCAGAATTTTATGTTTGTGGTCACGATTCTATTAAAATTTGGAAAAATTAACTTTATCGTTGTCTAAATAATCATTTATTAGTTGGAATTCGGCGGAATTATTTGAAGATAGAAATCGTATGGCAATAGATCCTTCTCGAGCGTGAATACGATTCTTCGAATTCTCGCACAATACATTATAATACAATTCGCGCTCGCGCACGTAAAATATCTATATTCCACATGACACGTTAGGTACAGATATCTCATTGCTGGAGCACGTTGAACCCACGAGCGGCCGCGCTTGCGCGCGTGTTTCCTTTTATCCTCCACGGTCCTTTGTTCCTTCAAACAATAAAATCCCCTTGACCGTGCCTTTTCGCGATTTTCTTCCGGAGCATCCCGCGACCCTATCCCGCGCGGGGAGGAGCGTGTGTTATTTTAAATGTCGCGCGATTTTCTGGACTCCATTATCCGCGGACCGGATAAAATTCCAAATGGAGACGTTATTAATCTTCTGGGTTCCGTGTTTCCCCCCTTTTTTTCTTCGCGAGATAAAGGATGGGTAAAACGTGCGCGAGATATTTATCGCTTTTCTTATAAAGCCGTCCCCTTAAAACGGATTAAATTATAATTTCTCGGCGAAATCGATGCACACACGGCTCACGTATTTGATATAATATATTTCAGAAAGAAAAAAAAAAGTCGAGGCGATCCGCACGAAAGTCGAAACGTAGGACTTTTATCGGGTTAATTAATGATCGCCAGAGATGGTGCGGAGAGAAAGAATGTAAAAAAAAAGGGGGATTTTCGTAGAAATGGTGCGGAAACGTTTCGGGTCAATATCTTCGAGGCTTTAATGAGTGACGAGGAAGCTCGCCTTTAGTGAGTAAAGCGGTTTGAAAAATGGGTTGACTTTTACCGGGGGAAGGTCATTACTGGCCCGCAAGTAATTACAGGGTGTCGCCTCGTAAAGCTGTCTCCGTGAACTTTTAATGTAGACGTAGACGTAATAGCCGTGTCTTCCCTTGTAGCTCCCAATATGTTCCGCGGGAAATTGTTATCCTATCCTGCTGAATTATGCGGAAACGTTATCTTTTTATTAGACTCGCTTTCCGTGTCGTTTTCTGAGATGTTTTCTTTTTTTTTTCCCATTTTGCTTTTCACAGAAGATCGAAGCTTCCCTGGAAGATAATTCTGCTGAGAAAGTCTTTGTGATTAAATAGTATTGCGTTATCGCGCCCTTTATTTTTTTTTTTCAGTTTTTCTTTGTAGTCGTGCGATAATCATTAAGGAATTTTTGTATTAATCTTTTTTTTTATTAATACATTTAATTACATATACTATCTTTCTATCTTATTTTTATTGCTATATTTATTTTAATATCGACGCCAAAATTTAATTCATTCAAAATTAAAGTTTTCATTTCGTCGGCCATACAAATCGTTGATTAAAATCCTCATATTATTTCCGAAAATTATTGGTTATCTTTCATCAGTCATCTGAATAATTATTAGCCACTTACCAAGTTGCTTGAGATAGTAAATGGCATTGATCAGCGGACCGACGGTACTTTGTGCAAAATTCTTGCGACTTGCCGCGGAATATACGGTAGGAGAGCACCTGAAGGGTTAATTCACTCGGGATTGCCCTTCGCGCCCTTAACGGCGGCGTAACAGCAGTTCTGTAAGGGCGCGATCGCACGCGCTATTGCGGGAACGTAGTTCGAATTACGTTTGGAAAGTTCGGAAATCGTCGCCGGGTAGTTTCGACTCTGCCGTTACCGGCCTTAACTTTTCTCATTGTCGGCCAATCGTCATGGTGCAAGTAAGAAACTGTAGCGAGTTCTCGGGGGAGCGACAGGCTACTGTTCATTGCGGTCACTCGTGTTTGCGAACAGATAAAAAAGTCAGATCGAATATGTTCGTTACGTGAGATTTTGCGGAACGATTTGCTATCGTTAACGTCGGGCATCTTCACGCTTCTCGGTACTTTTTGCTGACAAGCAAGTTGCACAGAACGAATTTGCAGAAACGAATCTCAAAATGATTATTATGGTTCTTACGGTTCATCGAAAATTCGAATAAATCGTACAACACCGGGAAATAATTCTATTCTCTGGTAATTCTGCTTTCTTGGTAAGATACATTAACCGGCGGGATAGCTTCAACGCGCACTGTAATGAGATTACTAATTTTTATTGCAAACAATAATTATTTATAAATAATTAATAGAGGAGAAGGTGGAATTATTATTCCTCTTGAGTTTTTATTTTGAATGCGTATATAATTTTTTTTTTTTAGCAAAACACTATTATTTTAAACAAAACCAATTTTTTAAAACGTGTTTTCAGTTGATCGTTCAGCTCTCAATTTTAAATATTTACTGCCGACGAAGTTATTGTACAGAATGTAAATGGGAGGCCATAATATTACTTTTTCCTCTATTAATATTAATGGAAAAAAATGGGTTAGTAAGAGCCATTCGTTAGGCGCGATAATTTAATTTAAAAGCGGTAGGATAAAATTGCCCGGGTAAAAGTGCAAGAGAGGTTCTCGAGTAAACGTGTAAAATTTCCGGGGAAGCTAATGGTAAGGAGACAATGGAACACAACGCGACGCTCCCGGCAGAGGGGGGGGGGGGAGGGGTCTTTAACGGACGTNGTTCTTTAACGTACGTATCGAACCGCATAATTCCCATGCGCGCCGATGTCAGACATTCCCGCGAGATTCTACGAGCATCGTTTCCGGCGTTTTATCGTTAGCTCGCTCATCCTCCCCGCTTCTCCTAAATTGCGACCGGTCTAATAATGGCCTTTCAATTGCGCTCGTGCACGTGAGCGCAGATTTTCGCGTTATTCGGGCTCGCTTGCGGAATAGCGTAGGAATTTCGGCGCACTCGCCTCGGTACGCCCCATTGTGTTACGGTTAATAGCTCGCGGCTTTATGAACACCCGCGCCACAATCGTCGCCAGCGTACAACACATGTGGACATTAGCGCACTCGCGCGCGTTTACCTAATACAGCGTGCTCCAAGAGATACCTACGGGACGTTCTAGATCGTCCTCGGTGAAAAGGGGACGTAGCAAATTGACGAAAGATCTCAGATTGATGTGATAACACTCGGGTTACTTTCGTACGTCGCATTTTCATATTACGGCGGGTGGAAAATTTATAAATACCGAGCGCTCCGAATTCGTCAGACTTTTAGCTACCTGAAAAGATCCGAATCTTCTCATTTTCATTTTCTTCGGCGAGAAAAGATCAAGATTGAATAGAAAATACGAGACTCCTACACGTGTCAATTTTAGCCGAATCCGGTCCCGTCCTGCCGATTCTTCTCTTATGTATTATTTACACAGATACATATATTATTAGGTCGAGTTATAAATAACTTCCAAGAAAGATAGCAAGTGTTTATTTTCTCGGAACGCTCGACCCAAGTTGATATAAGTTCATCTGTATTCAATAGAGGACACGTGTCGTTATTAACAGCGATGAATGTATCAGGCTCCTTTGTAAAAGATTTCACGCGTACGAAGATCAACTTGGCGAGGACAAAAAAGAAGTAAAGATCAACTTGGAGGCAAGAAAAAGTTCTGAGTGTATTCGCTACTCAGCCTGATTTATTCGTGTCAGTCGCCGTTTTCTCGTTTGCAATTAACCCGAGCGACGTCCGCTGCTACGTGACGAAGTCCGGCGAGTTTTTTTCGGCACACCCTGTATGTGCCAGCCGCACACATTTCGCTGGCAGATTAGGACGAAACCTCGCGTTTATACGGCGCGGAATCCCGCGCTTTCTCGAAGTTGCAGTGTGGATGCATAATTCCACAGCTTGCAGCGGCAAAGCGGTAAACATGTGAATTGTGGAATCGCGAGATCTCTCTCTCTCTCTCTCATGATGTAATTTCTCATCGTGTCGCTACATTGAAGATTTGAAGGGAGAAAATCCGTCACGCGGATTTGTTATCAGGTCTCACGGTAATCCGTTATCATATCGCGAGTGACGATTTCGACCATCCGTGACTACATTAGAGATAAATCATCCGTGCGTAATGTAATTTCTCATTAATTTTGTCTGTTACGACAGATATGAAGCTAAGGTTTGCAACAGAAGATTTATTTATTTGTGATTAAACCAACACAGACGTGTGCTATTTAGCTAATTATCATTATACACTGAAGAAAAGATTTGGTAATAACCATCAAGCCTGAATCATAGTTACCAAACGTTTTGGTTAAATAGTTTCAATTAAATGTAAGGTGAATATAATTAAACAGTGTGGTGAATATTAATAAATAACCGTATTAAGGCTTGGTATTTATCGCCAAGATTTGGTAACTATTACTAATTTATATATCACCAAACTGTTTGTTAAATAAAATTATATTGTTTATAATATTTACCACGTTATGTGGCAATATTAAGAATTATTAAATGAATAATAGTTTCCAAGTGATTTGGTAATTATCAAACTATTTGATTATTACAGCATTATTTGATATCAGAATTACCAAACAATTTAATTGGTTCAACTTCCTCAAGAATTTACTTTAATAATTATTAAGTGATTATTACCAAATAGCCGGTAATTATTACCACATTTGATATTAATTAACAAATATTGCATTGAAACGTTAAATGCATTTGTTGATTATTAAGAGACTTGTTAAAGTAAAAAAGTGCTACATTCAAGCAAATATTTTCTAAGAAGTATTGGAATTATTTTTTTTTACTCAGGCTAAATAAACATTTAGTTGAATGTAGCAATTTTTTTTTTAATGCAGTATAAGAAAGAAATCTCAGTTCGTGTGACTAAATAAGCATCAGACTAAAATTCGTCGACAAGAAAACGATATCTCTGGCAAAACACGTAATCTACGCGATGATAGCTGCAAGTCGAAGTAAACAGCGACTTTCATCGAGATTTTCAGACGGCCTTCAGTATCGTGAGAAAGAAACTAATGTTTCGACATTCAACATACAAGATATTTGATAACACATTTTTCTCAGGGAGCTAATTATTAGCGATTGAATCTGCTAGTTACAGCTAATGATACAATCAAATGGTATTGCATGTCTCCTTTTTTTCACAAGCACATAAGTTCGATCCAGTTTTGCGCGCTTATGTCTTGTGACCTGAAAATGTTGACCGTCGAAGCGGTTTAGATCTCTACGTGAGCCTAGGTCACTTCACCCGATAGCGGCGGAGGAGGGACAGTTCTTGTAGCTTAAACACGCCGGAGCTTGCACTTGACCCGACCTTTCATTAATTCGCCGTGTAAAGGCGATCAGCTGGAAACCGGCAAAACAAATATAAACGCGGGATAATCGAGCGGAAAGAAGAAAAAAGGCCGAAGCCGACAAGTGCTTCCTTCTTTCCTAGTGATTTATTTCGCTCTTTCCCGAAGGTCGTAAATTAATCGCGCGTCTCTTGCATTTTTATTTCCCGTCGTTAATTACTCGGGAATTACGGACACTCGGCATTCTTGTCTCGAAGAAACACAAGAATCTCGGTCGAAGAGTACCTGAAAACGGGGCGAGAGAAGGAGAAAAGTGGTTTCACGACACCCTGTAGAGGTGAGCGAAGGAGTATGTGTCGCGTTTGCATTTCGGAAAAATGTGCACGCGAGCGCACACGCGAGGCTAGTTCGTAAATTTTCAGCAACTCAACTTCGGCATTCGGCCCGGAGAAGAAGAAGAAGCACGAATGTCCGTGTTTATGCGCCCTGCTCATTGAAGTTCAGCAAAGTTCGCTGCGAGGCGGTGTGCTCGGAAAATAGAGTGTCGGTCGGGCAAGGTGAGGCGAGGTGAAGCAAGGTGAGACAGGAAAGGGTAGGGGAGCGAAGGAGGCACGGCGGGAGGAGGTAAAAACGCAATAACGACTCGGCGAGGAACTCGCGGGAATGGTAATATCGAGAGTTGTAAATCGCGAGCGAGTTAGTTCGTTACATCGGTCCGTTTGCTGCCGCGCGATTAATCATTCTCGCGTTCCCAGAAATAAATAACGGAAGTTGGGCTACAGCCAGAGAGCTGTACGTGTGCGCGCGTAAAAGAGGGGGGGAAGGAGAGAGAGAGAGAGAGAAAACCGAGATACGACGGCGTCGTTTCGCGCTCCTTCCGCGCGCGCAATGTTTTCGCGCCGGGAGATCGTTGGAATTTATCGTAATAACAAAACGCGAATGTCACTGACGAAATTCACGAGCGACTCGAGTGTGACGCGCGAATGGGCGAGAGGCGGGGGTAAAAGTTCGGTGATTTAATGGTCGCATTTATTCAGAGACCGATTCAACAACGTCTGTGCTCTCGTTGCTTTTTATTCGATTGATTTACTTGTCGAGACGTTGAAGTGTTTCATTAATAAGAAATTAATATCGACGATGTCATTTTTGAGGTCGAAAGAAAGCCAAGCATTTTTCACTTTTGTTTCCGAGATCTAAACCTTTGGTTCGGAAAGCCAAAATTTTCGTTCTGACAACCCAAACATCTATTCGAGCATATTCTAATCAAATTTTGTTTGAGTCAACTAAATAAGTTTTTCTATGTATGTTTGTAGATGCGCCTCTTCCAGTTTCCACTCTTTTTAAATCGCGGTTCCGCAAAAGCTCGATGAGAATTGCTCACTTTCATTACTCGAGTGAACGTAAGAAGTTAAATATTGACGAGTGCTCCCTTCTCTCTCTTTCTCTCTCCCTCCTCCCGTTTACCTGTTTATTCAGGCAATTTAAATACTACTTAATAACCGTACGAGGCCGAGCGTACTTGTACAAACTTCTCCGCTTCGTCTTCAAACAGCGGCCCCTTCCGCCATTGTTCGAGCGGCACTTCGCTAAAAAAGGGTTGCTGCGGGCCGCGTTCGACATTGTCGGTGGTCGAGAGATCGTCGGCGGAGCGTTCTTGCAGTGAGATAAAAGTGCGACCGAGCACAACAATAAAGGTGAAACGATCCTCCCGCGGTTTAAAGCGATCCATGCGGCTCGCTTCGCCTCGCATTGCCTCGCTCCGTCCCGCCTCACCTCATTCCGTCCCTCACCCCGCCTCGTCGCGGTGGTCTCGCTTTAATCTCGCGTGACACGGCTAAGGTGAATGGACCCGACATCCAAGGACTCAAAGATTTCCGAATGCGAGCGTCGGAGACTGTACGAGAGAGTGCCACCGGCACACGCACGCGTCCGCACACACAGCCACTTTTGAGAAATCCGCCTAATCCGGGGGACGCAAAAACGGTCTAGCCGTTTGTACGCAAATGCTCCGCACTCTTCTCTCTCTGCCTCGCAGGTGTTATTAGCTTAAGTTAAAATTAGTCCGAAATCAAGGCCCGGCGAGAAGAAACGGTATTTATCGTATCGCTTCCGTCAAAGTTTATATTATATAAGTACTCATTTTTCGAATATCTCATCGCAAGGTCTCTGCACGCGGGACGGCGCGTGGGATCGATTTATATCTAAGAAGGGAAACGTACGATCCATTAGGGGGGAAAAGGTGCAATTGCGCTTGCAGGTGCGTCGTTGCACCTGCGAAGGAAGTAACGTCGTAGGAAGTTAGGCGTCGTTAAGCCGCTCGACTTCTCCCTTCGTGACTCTTCTCTATCATCCGTCCGTCTCGTAAAAGAGATACGACCTATTCGAGGTATCATGACTCACACTGTGTGTACATTTTTACATAGACGGTCTAGTGCGCGGGAAAAACGCGGGTAAGTAATTTTGCACGATATAAAAGACAGAGAGACGGACAGAGAGAGAAAGAGAGTCTCGAGTTAAGTCACTGGAATACGTTCTTATAATTCGGCGAAAATAGTCGGCGCAAGGCGAAGTTACATGCGACGGTTACGACGAGCAAAAATCGAATTTGAGCCGTTCTACCGCCGAGCTCGCTTGGATTCCCGTCTAATGAAGTCATGAAGAAATAATTGCGCGACCGTCGCGAAGGTTGCTTACGCAAGCCGTATTTATTAGAAATGATTCTGGAAAATCATTACGCACATAGGCGCGCCCGCGTATGTGTACGTAAGATCGGGAAGGTGAAACGGATATCCTTAATTGTCGTTCGGAATGCGAATTTTTTATATACACTTTTCACATCATATTCCGCATCGAGAAAAATCATTCTTTTTATCGGTTGGATAATTTTTGTATAATATCGTTTTTATGTATTATACATGTGTTGAAAAGTATACAAATATAACATTAAATTAATGCATATACCTTGTCGATATATCTTGTTGATAAAGCGAACGTGTTAATTTTTAATATTATATTTGTGTACTTTTTAACACATTCCCCATGTTGATGTAACATAAAATTTCAGTAGACCGTTTCTAATGCAAAACCTATAATTATATTTACATTACATTTCTTATATATATTAACATTATACATATTTTTATTTATTATATTTAATACTTCTGTATATTTATCTTTTACTTGCTCGGTATCAATATTGCAGAAACAGCGCTTTTTTTTTTTTTTTCAAGAAAAAAGTCAAAATCAGATTGCAAAGTCGATTTCCGGGCGACTCCGCTCGAATTTATGTTTGACCTTCCAAAAGTGCCTCTCGTTATTTTCTGCATGTCATTAGTCGCGAACGAGCCTACTCGGATACCATGAAATCACTCCCAACTATCACTCGAAATTCTACAACGAATATATCCCGAGTCGAAATTTAATCCTAATTTACGTCTACTTAGTTCTATATTAATTGCCCAATCTTCTATTGCGCTCCTTTCGTGCTACAAATGGGGGAATTATCGCCGTTTATTCTACTTGAAGACTTCATGTAGAACTGAAGTTCAGGCTCTGTAGGACTAAATTGCGCGTGTAGCATTAAAGGAGCACTTATTGTGGAACACTCACGAATGAGAACTTATTTCTGTTTCCCCCGCTTGAAGGCTTAACGTAGAATTTAAAACTTCACCCGGGGATATCGCGAAGCACAGCCGGCGGGTCCGTACTAAACCAAGCCCTTCGAATTAACGACGACGAGCTGAGGTCCGCGCGAGCGAATTCCACCGATGAACGGTAGTAGTCGCGAACGGCGTGCACCGGCGATAAAAATATCGTCGCTGTGCACACACCGGGATTACGGGCTCGCGAGCAAGCGCGAGAGAGGTGCCGTAACCGCGCACCACGTACTTCTTTTACAACTTTTAGCGTTATCGCAAAAATTCAAAGGAGTCGCTTTCTCGCTTCGCGCAAAAACGCGGCCGACGTCACGCGCGAGCGCCGTGGCCATATCACCGAACGTCCAAAGTTTGATTACACCGTGGCAACTCTGACCCGGAGGAGCGACGACCCCCGCTCGGCGTGTGCTGCTCATCCCCGGCTCATCCCCTGAACTTTCCCCGCGCGAGATCAGCCGTACACCTTTTCCTCGATGTCCCCGCATCGCGACCGCCTTATCGTCCGCGCGGGATACACGGCGAATATTCGCGGCGGGGCACGCGTGACGCGCGGCACGCGCGAGAATCCGCGTTTCGTGACCGGGTCGCGTGTGCCGTGACGCCGCTAATAAAAGCACTCCGCGATGTGCTGTTGCCGTTGCGTAAATATATCGTTAGCCCAGATTGATAGACCGGTCACGAGCAGCCCCTCGCAGTCTGGGCTTTGCCTCTCGCTTACATCCTATCGCCGTTTTCCTCCTCGCTCTCTTTCTCCCGCGTTTTCTAGAAGGCTGAAACGGATGGCTCGCGTGAAGTCCCGGCGATACTCGACGAATCAGGATTGAACGAAGCGAGCCGGATCCTTCGGCCACCTCGTCGTGGATCTCGCGGTGCGCGCATTTAAATGCACACACCGAGCGTGCGTGATGTAATTATGATAGTGAAATGTTTACGCCGCGCAATAGAGTAATGGCACAATGGCAGTGTCGTGGAATTTAACGCGGGCGCGTTAATATTGCGGGATTTTCATTCCGACCTGGTGTGCGATAGCACGGCAACGTTCGCGTCGTCTCGAATTGACTTGATGCAGGAAAAGAGTGCTACATTAAAGGATTTATGCGTGCTAAATTTGTAATCACTCCCAACTAATACCCGTGTGTTAAACGTATTTCTGTTTATGCTATATTTTAACATTCGCTGCGTCGATATTCAACATGTGTAAATGTTAAAAGAACGCATTCTATGCTTTAGTGCCGATTAACGTGTTAATTTTGTGCTCATTTCTGACACAATGTTTGTGTTACTTTTCAACGCATTCACTTTGTGTTAAATTAACACAAAAATGCGGGACATGCGTTAAATTTGACCCGAAATTTTTCACTCTGTATAGATTCGAGTAAATATTCCTTAGCAAATTTTTACTTGGATTGAGTAAATATCGCTCGAATGGTAGCACTTTTTCCTACACATTCAGGTTTACTTGATCCAAGTAAGTAAAACTTACTTAATTCGCAAAAATTCGTTAAAGAGTATCGGGGTAAATATTGACGCGAATCTAACATTTTTTCCGGGCGTGTACGTGTGCATCAGTCGTCAGACTCCCACCTCCGCTCCCTCCGACATCGGCAACGTCAACGGCCAAACAACGGCGATATATATTTACGAAAACGTCCGTCGCCGGCGGCGAGCGTCATCCATGCGAAATCCGCTTGCAGCGAATTCACCGTCAACATTTCCCATTATGCTTACGACTGCTTTGACGACGGAGGAGAGGCGCGACTCGCCGTGGTATTCGTGACAGCGTCACGTACTTCCACCCCGGTAATCGAAGTCGTGGTATCACGCCGCGGAGACGACGACGGCAGTGCGGCGGCTTTGACGATTTCGCTGAATGAAGAGCGCGTTCCTCGTAGCGAAACAATGCCTCGCGGATTTACGATTCCGCGCGCGGCGTGGGTGAGCGCGCACGTGACAGGTGCGTAATCGCGATTCTCTCCTACGCACGCCATTTCGAGCCTCGATGGAGATCTCCCGCTGCATGAGAATGATCGGGGATCAATGATCTCGTCCTCTCGTCTCGCACGCGCTCTCGCCGGTTCCGCGGATTTCCCGTTCCTCTGAATGAAACGTGCGTCGAGGATGAGGAAGAGAGGGGGACGAAGGGGGGACGGTACATGAGCCGGAAACATAAATTTCCGGAGAAATTTGTCACCGGCTTTCTAAATTTTCCGCATTAAGTTTCTAAATTCGATACGAACGCGCGCTCAACTTGACGTTCTCGCGAGACAGATCAGAAATTTCATTTCCGCTTTTAAAAACTTATATAGAATCCGAGAACTGTTTTGAATCTTTTCAGAGAGGGAACTCTATAAAATTATGATTCTTAGTGGGGATCAATAATTTTGCATTCTTGTACTACACGCGCTCGCCGATTCCGCGAATTTCCTATTCCCCGGGGAGAATGAGAGACGCGGGGAGGAAGAGGGAAAGAAATGAAGAGGGACAATGACATGAGCCGGACACATAAATTTCCAGAGAAATTGTTCATCGGTTTCCTAAATTTTTCGCATTGAGTTTCTAAATTCGATACGAACGCGCGCTCAGTTTGACAGAAACGCGCTCGCGAGACAGAAAGAACTCACCAACTTCCTTTTAAAGAACTTATATAGATCTCGAGAACTATTTAAAACCTCTTTAGAGGACTTGAAAAAATGACGATTTTTGACGAATTGGGACATCGTTGGCGTAGTTAGTCTCTTTTCTTTCTGGTGACGTTTCGACTGCTTTAAACGGAACTATTTCTGAAATCGGTCGAGAACTCTGTAACTCTTTAGGGGACAAACAGAATTCTACACGGAGAAAAATAATCTTGCTGTTGCGGAACTACATGGTTGCTACTGCACATTCGTTGCGGCAGCGATAAAATTTAGTTGGCATAACCATATCAACGAATTATTCATAATTAGAGCAGGAACAGTTTTTATTCCATGATAGAAAATATTCTACTGAGTGAATTCCGCCTTAGAACGCGTTTATTCGCTGTTAGAACAAAATAGTACTTTCTTACATTTACTAATTGGTTCTTACAGCAAATTAATTTATAGGTTCAACAAAACAATCCAGCGAATAGCGATTGATATCCTTAAAAAAAAGTCGTTTAGCTATTCGTATAGTATAACTGACAGATTTTGTTGCGATAGCAGCAATGGCGGTAAGTTTATTAATGAATTAATAAACTTACCGCGCCAGCGAATTATTTTTCTTCGTGTACTTATCTTCTTCAAATTTAAAGCACCAACACGGGTCTGAAAGGGTTCAGTGCACGGAGGACCGCGAGTTCGGAAAGGACCTAAAGACTCGATCGATTTGGTAATTTCGAAATTTTAAGAAAGAGCGATGAAGTCCGATGTGTGAAGTCGCGGGATGCGACGAATGCGCTCGGTTCGGAGGACTCGCGAGAGGGGTGTCCAGTGGAGCTGGGCGATGGCTCGGACGGAATATTCGGCGAAACTTGACTCGACGGCGTTTCTCACGATCCTGGCGCTTCGCAGTCACGAGAGGCCCGGCAAAAGAAATCGAAGCGAAGGAACCGGCGGGCCCAGGCCCTTTGGGCTCTCCGAGTGCTCCCCCCGCTTCTTCTTTTGCTCGTTCTTCCCCTTCCGACCACCTCCTTCTCTTTTCTCCTTCCCCCCCCCCCCCCCCCCCCCCNAGATGCGACGGTTCCACTTAAAGCAGCAGTCGCGTTATACTCGGTCTCGGGAATAAAAAGATTCGGAATGTTATGCAACGTATCGCCGGCCATATCGCGTCGCGCAAATACGATATTTGCGATTCATATGATATCTTTCTCGCGGAAATCAATGTTAATCATGATCACGTGGCGATAAATATCATATTTCATCGCGGGACAAAATGACGATGCGCAATATGGCGCCGGGAGTTCATCGGGATGTTTGTTAAATATTAAATAAACTACGTCGCGATGAATATTAAATTATAAATCATATTAGTGTATGATATAGCAGTTGTGTAAAATGAGGAGTGCGATCGGTGGCTTTAGTGTCGTTTCACTTCCCTGGTCGGTGAAAAAAATGCTCGAATTAAATTTTCGTTAGAGCGGAGTAATTTAAATTAATCCTCATTAAGCTGCCGAGATATAAACTTTCTCCCGTCCCCTTTTTATTTATTCTCGCAAGCGCGTAATTTCCAGCGAAATGCTGAACGCCGGCAGGGACCGGCGTCGGTGGGATGGGGGGGGAGGTCGGACAATCCTTTCTCCGCGATTCTTATCTGGGGGTGTTAACGCAACCAGGACGACGTTTCCTTTGTACGGCTCTCTTAGCACAGCGCGGAGCACAAAAAATGGGATACACTTCGTAGAACAATAAACTAAGCCGCGAGAGAGGCGCGTTCATAATTTTTCAATGCACCGCCGGTCTCTCTCGCCGTGGTTTCGTTCTCACGAGCGAGCCTCGAGCGCGCGCGCACACACACACGCACACATACAGACACGCATACAGGGTGACCCGGTAATACCGGGAGTGCCGAAAGGATCTCGCGATTTTATTATTCAGTTTCCATTTCTCCCTCTCGTATTTTTCGGATCTATTTTTAAACTTAAGAGCATTCCGCCATATCTCTATCGATTCCGCGCTCTCATACGTTATTTATGAAATGTTGAATTGTCGGAGGTACACGTTACTATATTTCATCTCGCGCCGCTCCCGGTATCGACGCAGCCCCATCGCGGCTGGTGTTCCGTCATTTCGATGGGATTCGATATTAGGAACCGGCGATTCCGCCGGCACGTCCGAAGTGCTGGGACCGTCGGAATCCGCGGACTCGAGAATAGTCTCGGGCGTTCGAAACTTCGGATCCCCCGATTTCGCCCAGCACTTTCTTCGCGGATTTTGAGATTGAGTTCTGGGACAACTAAACTCTCCTCCGCTCCCGGGACTGCAGTCGGATTTTACGACCTGGTCTGGGGAATCTTCAAATTTGCGCACCCTGTATACTCTTCGCGGGCAGATTCACTCGCGGCGAAAAGGAAGCGGGGGGGGAGGGGGAGGACGAGGGGAAAATAAGTACCTTGGCTTCGCGAACCAAAATTATCTTTCGGAATTTCTCGTAGACGAGAGAGACGGCCAACTCGGAACTGGAGTTTCGACAAATTTGCCGTACTATCGATAAAGCGAACTATTCGGCCCGCCCTCGAGAAAATAATTGCAGCGGTGCTCGAACAGTGAAATTACACGTTGCAGTTGCGAAGGTATCGTTCTCGGAAATGAAGCATACATTACAATGAACTCATTACGGGCAATATAATTATTTCACAAAAATTTTTCATTGAAGGACCCGTCTGTTTATACCATTCTCTTAAGTTAAGTCAGCGGAAATGCCACTAATTCACGGAAATATGGAATTAGCTGTCCATATAATATAACTGAAAATTAGTTACCAGACCTCATTTTTAGCTGTGGGAGCTAAAATCTAGGTGCAGGGATAGAAAGTAATCAGCTAAATTAACTTAAATTTCAGTTGTATTATATGGACAGCTAATTTTTCATTTTCGTGTTGAATCAGTGAAAGTTGAATCGGCGAAATTCTACCGATAATCAGTGAGTATTCGCTAATTTTTCGTGGAAGCTTTTCCATTTAGCTCTTTTGTCTAACACTTCACTGATTTTGGCCGGTGAAAAATTCATCGCAAATCGCTGTTACGCATCTCGTAGCGGAAATATATATGTACGTATCGTACATGCATTCAATCATCGTATTTGGCGTAGTCCGTATGGTGGCAGATTCAAGAGCCAGAAGTTTCGAGTTTGAGTCCCATCAGAATGAGTGTGTTATTCAAATATGATATAAATTAAACGAATTAAATATAATTAAGAATATTTCAGGCAAAATTATTGGCAATACCTTAAGAGTGAGATTAAGATATTAAAAGAGAAGTAACAAATATCTTTTTTCATTGTTTCTGCAGTTAGATTTCTCCGATCTGAGAAACAAAAATAACAATTATATATTAATTAATTGGTTTTCTATAATCGATAAAAAGAATGCGTCGTTATAAGCAGATATTGGCCACTAATGGATTCAAATGGATGCTAAAATTATGCGCACAAATATTTGAGGAATTCTCCTTGTTTCCTCGGCCACTTATTCTAAATATGACAGCTGCGTCGTCGCATAATCACGCAATTATTCGCGTTGATGTTGGTTAACAACAGCTTTGTGACTTCTTTGACGCGTCGACCGTCCCGACAGTTTTTCCCGCGGAATTACCGCCACCACGAAATAATCACGTCCGACGTTGACCATTCTTGTAATCTTTGTGCGCGGGGACCCTTTGTTCCGCGGAATCTCGGCAAAAGCCATATACGTTTAGGTTCGAGGGGAATTGTTTGCATGTAACCGCGATGTCGTCGTTCAAAGGTTAACGTGGCGACACAAGGTGGTCCGGCGTCGTGCGCTCGCATAGCATCCGTCGTCACGATTCCAACCTCCGGTGCGTTCGTTCAAGGTCGCGTCGAAGAATCCGAAGGCGAGCGAGCGAGCGAGGCCGGAGACCCTTCGGGTCGAATCTCTCGCGAATCTTCGAGCGAACGTCTCTACGTAAACGCGAACATCCCCCTGCTGGGCACGGTGAAATTAACGTTTCAGCAGCGGACTTGCCCAGGTGAAATGTTGTTTGTGCAAAATTCATGTAAAATTCATATAATTTAAATTCCTCTCATTTTATACACATCGAATTAATATAATTCATGGGTGTATTAATGATAATCATACAGGAAGCCTTTAGTTACGCAAATAACAATAATAACAGTGGTTCGTTATAAATAATCTCTGGATGAACCCGTTATTCGAGCTAAATCAGATCGAAAGTAGTTCGTTAAAAATTCTCACGAACGTTAAATCGCCGGTTCTAACTTTTATGATCATCTATCCACCGTTATTCTTCTTCTCTCGAAAATGTCAGATCGATCAAAATAACGAAATACAGGCCGGGGACTCTCTCTGCCTCTCTTTCTCTGTTGGTGTGTATGGGTGTGCCGATTTTGTGATATGGCGATTACGCTCGATCGCCTCGTAGAGTCGTCGAAATTGGCCGGAACAAAGAAGAGGAGGAAGAGAGAGAGAGAGAAAGAGAGAAAAAGGGGATAGAACGAGAAGGTATGGGACGATTCTCTCGCGTCCCGCTGGCTGGCTGGCTTCTTCCCCTGAAGCCGTCGTCTCGTCTTCGAGAAATCCCGAAAGATAATTCGGGCCTGCGGAACCTGAAGGTGCTTATTTCCCCCTCGTACTCCTTCTCCCATTTCCTCCCGTATCCTGCTCCTGCAGACTGCACGCTAAGGCTGCCGCCGGAGAACAAACGGCCACTCGCCTCCTCCAAGCGCAGATATTTGCTCGCGAGTAAGTGGTATCGATGGCCGCGCCGAGGGTGCAAATATTGTGTGGCTACGAACGAGTATCGATATATATATATAATAACCCAGAATTATTTGTTTCGTTCAGTTGTGATTCTCTCAGCAAGAGAGAGTCAATTCTTTTTCATAAGAACAGTAGATTTCATATTATATATGTCACACATTGAAAGATATGTTAAAACAAATTACAAACTTTGCATAAGTATAATTATAAATATACAAAAATTATAAACTATAAATCAAGTAAATATGAAATAAATATGAAAGTTAGGAAGAAGGATAAGGACTCCATAACAATTTAGGCAGTAAAAATTGAGTAACATCGTAATACGTATACTTCCTTTCTCGTTACATTTTTTAAATGTCTATTTTTCGAAGAATTCTACGCAAGAGTGTCAGAATAGCTATTCTCAATAAAAGAATAATAATTTATCGTGGTTAATGCATGATCCTGTTCAAAGCAGCTCTTTTTCTCTCGTAAAAATTCAAGTTTCGTTACCTCCCATTCTCTAAAACGCCGCGGATATTTACAACGACGGCCCAATAAATGGGAAAACAAATTGCCGTTCTCGCATCATAGACATATTGCGCACCCGATGAACAGTTGAGCGTCCTATAATCGAGTATTATGCACTGCAAATTCGAGCCGTCGGAGGATGAAGCGGTCGGCCCGGGTCGCCCTGGGGGATGGAGATAATAATTTATTTCTAATTTAAAAGCTCTCTCACTCTCTCTTTCTCTTTCTTTCGCGTGCACGAACGAACAAGCGAGCGAGCGTGCACGCTCGCGCTTCGTTCACCAGATAGATATGAGAAATTCTCATTTCACGGAGGATGCCTTATAAAATGCGATCTTCTGACACGACCGACGAGGAGCCATTAAGATACGAGGGCGAACTATTATCTAAATTGCTGTTACGGTTTGTTAAAAAGTCCGCCACGGCGACCCGCTAAAAGAATAATCGCCGAGATGCAGCTGCGTGGTTCATAGATAAGTAAAGAGTGCGCGGAAGAAGAGAAACAAAACAGGAGAGGGGAAAAACGACGACGCCCCCGCTAAGGGAAGAGAGATTAAAGTTTCGGGATTTTAGTCGAAATTTGAGTAACAATTTATTCTTCCCGAATAAGGGTATGATATATTGTTCGAGCAACAAATTAGCGACAAATTCTTATACTATTATTACGTCCGACTTTTTTGTCACATATATATTGTTTTGCTAATTCAATTTTCCTTTAGTGGACAATTTTTTAATATAACGCAGAGTAACTAATGTTTTTTTTTGACAACATTTTAACAACAAGCAAAACTATTAATAAGAGTTTTGTTCATTGTTCCGCTGATTTTTTATTATTACGATTATGATATTGATTTTCCTTCGGCTTCCGACACGATTTTTGGCCGAGAGAGGGAGAGAGATATGTATCTCTTATCTCTCAAGAAGAAATATGTCCTTTAATTTAAGAAGCGCTCGATTTCTTTTTCCTTCTCGCAGTTGCGCCTCACCGAAGACGTTGCGAAATAATAACGAGCGAAACACTAGGACGCCGGAGTGACGCGGCAATTAACCCGAAGAAGTCGACTCCTTTTTTTCCGCGGGATCTCCCGGGCGCGTCCTCGCGCCCTTAATCACCCTGAGGTCCTTTAGCTTCCCCTCTGCGGAAGAGGCACGAAATAAAAATAGCGTCATGCAGCGTAAAGCGGGCGGCTCTCGAAAGTGGCGACGCTGCAATTTCAGGATCCGATGGCAACGAGGATCCTCCAGGACGAGTGATCTCGCGCCCTGTCGGACTCCTTCACTCTTACCTTTTACCTGCCAGTTGCTCCTCTTTTTAACGTCGCACTTTCTGCACTTGTTTTTATTCACTCTTCTATCTCGAATAGCGCGCTGCGCTCATACCGGGGCGTGTTTCACTCCGAGTGGCGGAAAGCGTAGGAAAAAAGCGCGGTTGAGCGCAAAGCGAAAAAAGAAGGAAAGGAAAGAGAAAGCTGCGCAATAAGGTTTTGATGTTCCGTCTATTATGTTGCGCGTGGTGCGCCGGAATAATTCAGACGTTGTCCGCAAAACCGGTCTCTATCATCGTAGAAGTGTATCTTTATCGGAACATCACATGTTATCGAAAATTTTCACCAAAAGTACACTCTTTCTCTTCAGCTTCACCTTTAATTATCTTACTACTTTATTATCTGCATTTGGAAGGATCACTATTCGTTACTAATTGACTATTAATTTGTTATCTATCAACTATAATCACACCAAACGAATATTAATTTGTCAAGTATCGTCACACCAATCAACTATTGATTTATTATCTGTTAAGTACCATCGGCCAACTGATTAACTATATTATTACTAATTACTGCTATCACGGTTACACGACTGCTGTTACTTCTTCATTACGCGACTTTATTACGTCCACGTTTTATTCCGTTATATTCGCCGGCTATTTTACCCGCTTTTAATATGACGCGCTTCTACCCACTGAAATTAAGCAATCTCTTTTATTATGTTGCAGGTGAGTATTCCGTACACTGCGGCCGTACACTATCGCACTTTTTAAGGGAACTCGTGCGCGCGTGCGCGCATAATTTCCTCAGGAGTTGTGCCCGCATACGGTGAGATTTTCCACTTTGCCGCAGCGAGAACGGCGGCTTTAATTTCTGTCGATGCCGTATCACTGCCTACGCGGTATCCGTGTAAAAAGAAAAAGAGGGAAAAAAAGATGCGCGCCAGTAATAGGATTTGTGTTCCTCGAGAGACGCGAAGATTTTTCTGTCGCGGAAACTTTATTTGCTACTTTCAGATGCCAACGCGCCGCGTCGGCTCGGTGAAATAAGCAACGGAGAGATCGCCGTAAATGAGAATTACAATATTTACTATGCATTGTTCTGTTTTTGCCAATTACATCGATATATTGTTGACACAAGGTCTTTCGGTACGATTTTGTTATTTGTCTCGCGATTCAAATTCGCGAGTAGCGTGAGACGTGAATGAAACGTCCGAGTGGGGAAGTTCATTGCAGCGGCATACGCGAGAGTAGAGCCATTTTTCCAAACTAAGAATTTCTTTTAAACATTATTATGCATAATTATGCGGATTGCACCCCGCGTCGCACGGTGAGATCGACGTAAATAACTGGATCGATGGTGGAACGAATCTAAATAATTAATTGCCTCGTGAGACATCATTAATTATATAACGAAATGAAATTAACGAGGCCGGCCGCGCGCGCGAAGAAAACGAGCATTAAACACGCGACGAATATTTCCTCGGTCGATATTTATGCGCACGGCGAAATCGGGTCGTCAATTTTGTAGCGAGCGCGAAACTCACCCGAAACTCTTAATAACGCCTGAGTTTTGCAAATTTGTATTTACGCGTAACCGCGATGTAATTAATTAACCGCCTCCGCCCGGCGTTTTATTTTCGACGTTACGCGCGCGCGGGGATTGGAAGAGTCGTCGAGAAATATTTAAATTGCCGATAAAACACGACCGCATAATTAATAAAGTATATAACGAAACTCCGCGCGCAAAAATTAGGAAACGCCGCTCCGCACGTTGAATTTATAAATATCCGCTGGATAATTGAACACCCTCCGATGGGTTTCGCGGAAAAGTGGATTATGTCGCGCCTTTTTCCCTCTTTTTTTCTCTTTCCTTTTTTATAAATGAAAACTTACTTTTAACCGAAAATTTGCTTCTCATATTAACGAAAAATATCTGCACGCTCGAAAGAGAGAGAGAGAGCGAGAGCAAGAAATATCGCACCTCCGAGCGACGTCACGTGCAATATTTAACGTTCGGGACCCGTTTATATTACTCAAGGCGCTAATCGATTTCAAATACCGATACCGCGACTTCCGTTGCGTTCCGTTTGCAATAAATCTCACGTGGAACGCGAGCGGGGGGGGGGGGGGGGTTATCGTGAAANCGATGAAATTCGGAAAATTCGGATCGTCAGGAATTTACGAGGTGCGAAGAAAGTATATTCGAAAATCAATTTTGGGCGGGTCGTCGCGATGATTAAAACCGCCCGACTGGCTGTAATCCGACGGGAAATCACCGGTATTAATCGCCGTGTGAATAATCGCCGAATAATAACTCCCAGCTGTGAAATATAATTTTATCGCGCGCGTGTGGTGTGCTATTATCGATTGTACATTATAATTTCCACGTCATTCGCTGGCGGTAATAGCGATCGGACATGTGTTCGATTTAATTGGGAAAACGACGGCCGGGCGCGAGGAGTAGCCGCTGGAAACGGCGCACACGTGCGTAACACGTGTAAACGCGTGAGCAGGCTCGCGATTGATATCGGCGCCCACCTACGGCCACTACCGCCGTCCACCGGAAGCGACGTGTTCCATCATGGACATCCGGCGATTCTTTTTATGGACAGGTGGTTTCCCTTTCGATCCCGCGCGCGCACGCGCTCGTGTGATTGTGTAGCGGGTGTCGCGCGATCGAAACTCGCCTGGTTCGCTCGGACGAAAGAGCTTAATCGCGCGAGACGATTAATTCCGCCGGCATGACGACCGTGAATTCGCCCTGGCGATTAATTCGAATTGATTAATCCCCGCTGATGAACTCCTGAGCCTTGATTATATCACTTCTGCGTCCTCTCGATTCTTCAGTTCGCTGTCCGTCGAATCCCACACGTTTCCATCGGGTTGACACGTGGTAAAGAGTTTTGTATTAGAAACGGTCCACTGATATTTTGCGTTACTTTAACAAAGCGAATATGTGAAAATGTAATATGTCAACAAGGTGAATTTAACAATATATTTGTGTGCACTTTTTATCAGACTCCTCATGTTAAAGCGAGACAGAAATTTCAGTGGACCGTTTTCATTGTGAAATTTTTTATTGCGTGTATTCGAAGGTTTTTTCTTCGAAGAATATGTATTTTATCTGTCGGTGTATTTCAGGTTGAAAAGTTATTTCTTTAATTATTAGTTTATACGAGAAATACGATTAATTTCTTTGCGATTAGATATAAAAGAGCCCTTTTGTCTTTTGTTATTTGTACTTTCGGGAAATTTTATCTTCGGTACAAAGCGCATCTTTCGAAATTTTAACAACGTTGCAAAAAGATGAAAAAATATAAAAGAGGGAACTGCTTGGTTTTTACCGATGCTCGTACAATTGTTTATGAACAAAAACTTGAATCAATCAAATATTCAATTAAACGATCGGACGACTTTTTCGCTTTTAAAATCCTCGTATTTCCGATCCCCGGAATTTTTCAAATCCTCGACCCTTTCCGCGGGCTGCACGCCGATCTCTCGGAGGTCTCGCAATCCTGGATTTTTCTTTTTTCTTCTCCGTTCTCATTCGGATTCTCTTTAAATCCCGCGAGCCTGCAGCTCTCGCAGATCTGCAACGTTTTCCGCGAACACTTAATTCGTCGATCCGTTCGTTAAATCCGCGCTGCGCCCCGCGACGCAAATTAAATCCCAAAATCGCGGCTCTGTCTCCTCGTTACGGTAAATTTATCATCGCGATCGTCCCGCAATTTCCGTCGCGCTCGCATCTGGCGCTTGACTGCGTCCCAAAAACAGCGCGTAATACGCCGCCATAATACGCGTCGCGAACGGTTGCCGTAGTCGGCGCTAATTAGATCGCAATGCGCGCGTGCGCGCGAGCCCTTTCGGAGTAATCGAATTTCCGAAAGTATTAGTCATGCAGCCGCGACTCGCGCGGTAATTAGAACGCGTCCCGTAAACCGCCGACGTTCGTAAACGCGTTACTGCGAGCCGCCGCCGTCTCTTGTTTTGCGCCCGCCCGGTATAAACGGTTACGTAATGGCGCACAGAAGGTTGGGAACGACCGTAAATTTCGGTGACGCTCGGTTACCGACGTTTTCACGCGATGATCCGACGTTAACGTGAAAACAACACGCCGGTCTTGCGTCTTGCGGGATTATAATAATGATATGTTACACACGGCCGGCTGCGGGACAAAAATACACCGGCAGAAAAAGGCGGTCAGTCTCGCGAGAATTATAGTCACTTCGGCGCCGAATACCAACATTCCATCGTTGTTCCGACGACAAAACAATGTAGCGCACCGGAGGAAAAAAGTGCTACGTTCGTGTAAATATCTGCCAAGGAGTATTGGAGCAATTATTTTACTTGGATTGTGCAAATATTACTCGAATGCAGCACATTGAGGGGAAAAGATTGCTGAATCCGAGTTAATATTCACTTAATCTAAGTAAAACAATTGTTCCGATATCCTTTGGGCAAATATTTACTTGAATGCAGTACCCTTTTCGTTCAGTGCGCGCGGAAAAAAATATCTTGTCATTTTGTTCGCATATTTCTCAGTTACTGCGCGGACCGCGAAAAGATTCGTTCGAAATAGCGAGAAAGATTTTTGGAACGACAGAAACAGCAATTATATAGTCGCGAATGCCATTACACATTTTTCTCGTAGAATGGCCGCAGATGCAGCGATTAAAAATATCAGGTATCATGTATCAGATATCTAATATCGGGTGTCAGATTACAATGAAAAATTCTATATTGAAGCTGGGAGTTGAAAGATATTGGAAACCGGAAAGTTAAGAATACATAAAATGAAAATAGGATAAAATGAACACGGGTAATAATTGTAGATACGTGGGGCAATAGTGATATCGGTAGGATGTAATTACCATGCAAACTGACAACCGGAGAAAGCCGCGATAACAAATACTACGGAACGATAATCTCCGAGCAATAATATAACACACAGTAATACATAGTAATGCGCATTCCTGCGTTCTGCTCTATTGAATATCCGGTTCGGTCGGATTTCTCGGGGCCGTTGAGTCGTGCAAAATCGAATATCGCGTCGAGTATCGCGCCGGCGAGTGATCCTTCTTGGCTGGACCAATCGGCTTTCTCTCTCTCTCTCTCTCTCTCTCTCTTTCCTTCCCTGCTTCTCTTTCTCCCTCTTTCTCGTGGCGAGATAATCAAGCCGCGAGAAAGCAATGGCGAGTTATGAGCTTCCTTTGTTCCAACTCGCCGATCCACTCTCTCTTCCCTCCCCCCCCCCCCCCNCCCCCCCCTCTTCGACCGTCCTTACCCTCTCACGTAGATCTCCTTCTGTCTTTCTCACGTGAGACGCGAGCGATCTCCCACGTGAGAGACGCGCCCACGAGAAGGATACTGCGAAGGATGATACCGCGCGGACCGCCGCTGATTATCGATAACACCGTCTGATAAGGAGGTCATTTGTATCGAGGCAACCTCGCCTGTAAACGAATCCCTTCGGATGGGTCTTCTCGCAAGGATGCTGCGATTGGTCCAACGAAGGAGGGCCGTGTACCTTGTACCTTGTTAGCGATCGTCCCGCTGTGTCTGAAATTACGGAAAAAAATATCGCTCGCGAGATAAGCTCGTTGGCGACGGCGGCCGGACGACCGCGCGCATTACAACGGAGAAAGAATTCGGTACATCCGGACTGTTCTCGAGAGTGATTTTGTATAAAAATGGAGGACACGTGTGCGAGTGTCTCACATGCTGTATCAGTACAGGTAGAAGAAAGTTTCTTTCCTTATGTCGAATTTTCTCCGAACTCTTCTTCGCATATTACATCGGACGGTGTAAGAAAGCTTCGGTCGAAGTAACTTGAATTGAGTTGAACTAACTCGGTTTATTTAATGTAATTTCTTCAATTTGTTGTGCGCGTAAAACGAGCTCAACATTCGGTCCAACGAAACGATTACGATCCAACGTATTATCGGCCGTAATTATCGTCTTAACTGCTTTAACTGACCTTCGAACCAGAGCTAGAATTACCTTAGATCAACCTTTTGGTAGTTAACCCTCGAATAACAAGATTCGCGCGATTACACGTATAACGAGCCGAGTCGGATCCGACCGATAATTACGCTTCAGTCTCGTTAACCTCTTATCGTCGTCGAAATTATGCGGTCCGAAATTTCCTCGTCAAGTCGCCGAGATCTGATTCAATTTTCCTTCAATTCGACCCGGTCTTTGTGCCGTCGAATTCGCGCGAAATCCCTTCTCCTCCCGTTCGATACTTTTTTTTTCCCCCTAGACCTTTCTCCGATTTCTCCCATTTTATTTCGGGCAATCGGAGACCGTGGTGTCCCGTCGACTCGCCACCATCATTTCGCGCGTTCTTTGACAAGTGAGACATCGACGAGTGGATGGTTGAGCGAGCAAACGCGCGGACGACGCGGCGTAGTGTTACACAGCCGCGATATTCCGGAGAGAGAGAGAGAGAGAGAGAGAGAGAGAGAAAGCGAGCCGGGCTCGCCGTGGCGCAAAGTTAGCACTGCAGCCGCAGCAATCTCGATCTATCTTACGGTATCTGAGATATGTACATATTTAGATGCATCTGCGCGGTGAGCGGACAACATTACGTATAGGGCGATTCTCCTCCGGACAGGGTCGGATTCACAATCGCCGGGCGCCCCGCGGCTCTCGCGGATTTCACCGACGGGGCGAACAATATCTCGCGAAAGGTATTGGATTTCGGCCGAGCTGCGCGTTGTTTTTCGCCAATATCACGCGTAATGACGACGCGCGATATTAACAACGGTAACGATTAACGCGAGCCGCAATGACACAATGAAACGATTTCACGCGACGCGTCCGTTATTTAATCGTCGTCGATGCTTCCCGATGCTGTCGATGTTAAACGCTACGCTTGTTTCCTTTGCGACGAGTCGACCGTGATTAATTCTATAATGAAATATCATCCCCCTCCCGCCCCCTACCGTTGTTTGATACGGTTGACGCTGGCGCATCGAGCCGCGAGCGCGGGGCACACGCGCGTAATGAAAATGCGGAATGTCAAAGTGCGAGGCTGCGCGCCATCGATCGTGTTTTCCGTTCTCTCCTCGCGTCTCCGAGCTCTCGAATACCGCCGTCGTCGTTGCGATCGTTGCGAAGCAAAGCGGCGCGGCTCCTTACGTCGGCCCTGGGCAACGCGACGTACATATGTACGTACTCGTGTAACCAGCCGGGAGAAGGTGTAATTTAACGGGAACGGCCGGATCGAACCCGGGTTACGTCAGTTCCTGTTTGCACTTTCCTGCTGGTCCCGCGCGCTCACACGCGAGCGAGCGTGTGCGTCCGTAACGGGCGAGAAATTTATGGCGACTACGGGACGCAGACGTGCCATGCGAGCGAAAGTAAGAGAGAGACGGAGCGTACTCAGTTGGTGTTGTTCGCCACGGCGGACTATCGTTGTAAACGCCGTTCTTGACGAGACGTGACCGATCCCGAGGTGACGATCCCACTGTTCTCGCTCTCAGCCTGAGCTCCCTTCCCGACCCGCGGAAAGTTATGCTGCTCGTGAGCGACCTCCCC
Source organism: Dinoponera quadriceps (assembly GCF_001313825.1). Classification (NCBI taxonomy): domain Eukaryota; kingdom Metazoa; phylum Arthropoda; class Insecta; order Hymenoptera; family Formicidae; genus Dinoponera; species Dinoponera quadriceps. The sequence continues at coordinate 1,391,192 of NW_014556754.1, forward strand.
GCCGGAGTAAGCGGGATTTTTCGGCACCTCGAGTTTTCGTGACTGACGGAACCCGGGAGACCGCGCGATGCACGATCAACGGTGAAATGTGAAAATTCAATTGCTGCCCCGCGCGGTAGAAAGTAAAATGTTAATTTTCACGTTTTCTTCACACGCGTCGCGGAAAGTACGTTCTAAATTTCAAGTCGAAATAACTCATTCGTCGTGTATTACTTGTTCGCAAGTTGGAAATGGATTAACATTGACATATTTTCTCCCAACACGTAATATTAGTTGTTCTGATTTAAATTTTATTTGTAATGGTAACGTTTCGTATCAATTATATCGGCGCATTTATAATATCAAATGTAAGGGATGCTACCTTTAAATGAAGCTGAAAAATTTATTCATCGCTTCTTTTTATCGCGTTCTTGAGATGCCGTCAATGTAACCGTGTCTGAATTCTTTTAATTATGCGTGTTATTTAGTTGATTCCACTGATATCGTATTGGAAAAGTATGCTTACCACTGATGGAACTTGAAACTTGAGAACTTTGGATCTTGAGTCAACTATTTCGCGTATTACTCCACTGCTATGCTTTAGCTGCACATTTCGTATTGCCCAAGTTTTAAGATGATATGCGGGCACGTTACTGCGGGTAAGATTAACTCAACTTGTTTGTGAATTTTAGCGTATTAAACGTAACCAATAATATTCGGCAAAATTAACACCTTTGTTAATCAATACTCGAGTACAAAATGTGTTATCCTAACATTTATACATACCGAATATCGATTTCACGCAAAACGTTGAGATAATAAATGCAATAGGTTAAATTAATTAAACAATTGTGTTAAAAGAATTAGAGATAATATTTCATTTTTAAATGATACACAAAAAACGTTAGGTTAATAAATTGACAAATATAATGAAAGCGTCATGAAAATAATAAGAAATCAGCTGTATGTTAATTTTACATTGAAGTAATAGTCAAAAGTTGATAACACAGGAAAATGTTAACAAAAAATCTCACGTCTAAATGTTAACATTTAGACGTGAGATTTTTTACTGTGTAATAAAATTATTCCCCCGTTGGTTTTAACAAAAAGTAAAGCTTTGTTAAATTCACGCGTGGAGTAGAGAGAGCGAGAGAGAAAGCGTGCGATTAAAATAATTGTCTGAAATAATCGCTTTGGGGTTTTTGGCGTTGGAAAAATTATGCGGATTTTACCGAAAGCGTCGAATTTCTTTTTCTTTTTAATGGGTATATTAAAAACGCAGATCCACATATCGTGAGCTCGACGAGATTCTCGGCGGATATAAGAATTATAATTAACAGTGAGACGTAAAACTGAAATCAATAATCAAATTAGACTGCCTTTTTGGTGCTGATATTATCAAAATTAAAGTCTCAGTATAAAACCGAGAGAGAGAGAGAGAGAGAGAGAGAGAGAGAGAGAGAGAGAGAGANATTAAAACAATCGTCTGGAAATAACTGCTTTGAATATTTCGATGAGGAAAAAAATTCGCCAGAAGCGTCGGATTCTTTCTTTTTTTTTTCAATGGGTATATTGAAAACGCGAATTGAGGTGTCGGGAGCTCGACAAGAGATCTGCCGTGGTGTTAAGAACAATGCGATCGAAACGAACGGTGGAATCCGAGTCCGTGGATTCGCTTCGTAAATAGCATCGTCACGAAACTCATATAATCGGATATTAGCGTGTAACACGGCATTACGGCCGCTCGCACGTCCGGGGAATGGATTAAACGGGAAATCCTATTACAAGTTTACACCGAAAACGTGCCGTGTTACACACGCCGTGTCGTCGCGTCGCAGCAGGCGTGCGCGAGCGAGCGAGCGGCTCGACTCTCTTCCGTCAAACTTATTCAATTTTTTCAGATTTATCTGGAAGTTGATCGAAGAGAAGCGACGGGAAATAAGAAAGTCATTATGTGGGGCCGGTACTATCTTTATCGTATTAAACTGGAATGATAGAATCCTCGTGGCTCCGTCTCGAGGCTTCGATATTTGTGTTCGGAAACTTTAATAACGTTATCATATCTTGCGACTCGCTCGGAATTTTCGATATCGAGTGCATCGAATAACGCGAGTTCCAAATGTACGCTGGGAAATATTACAGCGCGAGCGGGACGTCGTCTGGCGTCTTGATAGTTTGACGCGCCGATTTAAATCAGATCTTAATTTCGACGTAAATTTGGTGTATTTCAACGAAAATCTTAATATAATATTAATGTTTATCCGACTCTCTCGTGAGAGAGCCGACGGGTCAGCTTTTAAATTAGACGCGGCTCAATCGAAATTTGTCATTTTTAATTCAGAGAACTTCTAAAAGGGAAAATGTCACGGAGCGAGCGGGAGCATGCCGTCGGAAAAGATATTAATTCATGTCTTACATGTTAATAAAATCGTGTTAATTAATTTCACACGACGCGCGAGGAACTCAAAAGATCGGCCTTTAAATTATAATCAGTTCAGTCGAAATTTCTCTCCCTTTTAACTTATCGCCTTTAATTATTAAAGAAAAAAAAAAACGTGGCAAAGGTGCTTCGGTGAAGAAGATTTGGCACGCGCGACGTGGGTCCCACTATTAATTAACTACTAATTAATAACTCGTAAAATATGAATATAAGCGACGATAAGAAATTTATTTCCGACAGAGGCTCCCGGCGAGACGCGGCAAATCTCGTTTTCTCAAATTACGTGTCGTCGCTCTATTCTCAGACACGGGACAGCGCTGGGATCCCCGAACGTCAGGCTATATTTGCTTCCTTCACGACCGGATTAACAACACATAAGTGTGTTAATGTCGCTGACCGGGCACCGTCGTCGTCGCGCGGCATTAACTCGCAATAGCGCGCGGCTTCCTCGCCATTAAAATTAATTCGCGCTAGTCCGAGCGGTCGCATTAACATCGAGAGCAAGCGCGCGAGTGTTCGCTTGATATTTCGCATAAAAGCTCCCCTCCTTCCCGCCCACTCCCCGTCCTCCCCCTCCCATCGCGCTCGTTAATTTCGCGTATAATTGAGCGCGGCCGGCCCGACTACAAACTCGTTAATCCTTAATAATCTCGCAAACTTCTTAATCCCGGTCGGTGCCCGCCAACTAATTAAGTGCGTTAAACACCTTTGCTGCGCTCCTCTCTCTCTCTCTCGCTCTCTCCTTCTCTCTCGCTCGCTCCTTCGTCATCTCGGCTCCCTTCTCTCTTCACTACAGGTGCACCGGTTTCGGGCTGCAGCCTCGGCTACTCTCTGTGCAAATTTTCGCGCAACATTAATAGCCGGAAAGTTTCAGCCAATTTGTGGCTCTCGGGGATTGGTGTACTCCCTTTCGCCTTTTCTCTCCTATTTTTAGAATAAAAATGATTTTATGAGAGATATTTCAGAGAGAAGGGTCCTGGGGGTTATTCACGGAGAAGTGGTTAATTCATATCTAAGAGTGGAAGAAACTCCTTCCCCCGACGATTGAAAAATTGAATGTTCTCGGGTGGATGAGGGCACGAATTAAACGAATTCGCAGGTTTTGGGAATTGGATTCGCTCTGTTTCTATCACGACGCTTTCGTCTCATTAAGAAAGAAAAAGACACCCGGCTCAGAGCCCCGAATGAAATTGAGGTAAAATTTTAATTACTCCTCGCCTCCACCGCGGAGTGCCGTCTGAAGTTTGCCGTCGTCGAATCTCGCCGGGCCGTCAACCGCGTCCTCAATTACAAAACAACGATTCTGACAAGCGTGCGCGATGAAAACGAGGCAAAACAAACATTTGCCTCGCAGTAACGACGAATTCGAAGCCGATGTTCGAGAAAGGGAGACGCGAACTTGCCGGCGTTCGCGCGGCGGGAAGTTGCCGGGGCGAACTTACGGCCGAGCGGCTACAAATCCATCGTGAATTTTCGCGAGTTCTCTCTCTCTCTCTCTCTATCTTTTTCTCCGCCGATTCGGTGACGATTGATTTACGCGCGGAGCTCGCGTTTTATCGTCCCGCGTCGCGCGTAAAACTCGCGCGGGGCCGCGCGAGTTCGCGCAACGTGTAGCGGCTGATAGAGTTCGGAAGTTCGCCCGCGGCGATGCGGCCGAACTTCCGGCGAAGAAAAACACGGCGCTACGATAAATCGGAGCTCGCCTCGGCGGGGTAATTGAAATATGTAAATATCCGGCGATGATGCACAGCTGCTCGTAATAAACATTCTCGCGAAGCTGCGTCCGAACGAAGAGGAGGAAGGGAGAGGGAGGGAGCCGGTGAATTCGCGAGCGGAGAATTAACGAATTTATTTGTCGGAAGAACGGAGAGATCCGCTCGACGGGGCGCTCTTTAATTTGTAAATTTTAATTGAAATCCCCGCGAAAATCTGCGCGCATCGCGACGACGTTTCCGCTTTACTGCCGATAACGCTATCTTTACTTTCGCGTATTTTTCGTCGAATCGCTTAGGGGGTTATTCTGCTTTGTCGGGTCAAGAATTGGTTTTTTTTTCTTGTTTTAGACTTAATACAGAATTCTAAAATTTTGACTCGGATATACTCAAAATGATCAGCGTTTTTATGCCGTGATGTGGCATTTTGTTTCGAAGCATATTTTGCCAGTAACGGAAATAATTGGAGTTGCTGTCTGCTTAACAGTTTGTATATCAATGAAGGATACACACTGATAGGCATTATTAAAGATTAAGGAGATTCTGGGGATAAAACTTGGGCTTCAGACAAAAGTTTTCACAACTACGCGCGAACGGATAAGAGCTGCCGAGCGTCGATGCTCTTTCACGTCTCGGGAGGCGAAAATGGCGCGGAAAGGATGAAAAGCCAGCTAGAAAATGAATAGCTGAACATCACTCGATGAAATAGAAAGTTTATTTTACGGTCCTGGAATAGCTAATTAAGTGTAAGTAGTCAAAATCTATATTTATACACAACTTGAAATTTAAACGCGTTTCTTTCGAAATCACATTTTTCAAACCGACAGCAGTGGTAGTACAAGTATTATTAAAGATATTTTTTTAATAAACGCTGCATTAGTGGCCCGACAAGATGGAATACTCCTTTAACATTAATCTGGAAATTCGTCATTCGCTCGTTCGTTCCAAATTTTCCTTTAATTTTTCCCTCGTAGACAACTTTGTTCACGACGTCCGTTCAATTCTCCATCTCGGGTATCTCTTTCTCTCTCTCTCTCTCTCTCTCTCTTGTAACAATTAGCGTTGAAATTCCGGATTTGTTAAGGTTACCTGTTAGCCGTGAAAATTATTCGGGGAAACACCGGATCCTCGTAGTCGGTCCTTCAAGAAGCGTGAGTTTCCGCCTTGGGAACGCGAGAATACAGATAGGATTAGGAGGCGAAGTTCGCGAATTTGAGCTCGGCGAAGGGTTGCCGGGGGCCGAGGGGGAGAGGGGAAAGGACGTGGCGACGCGTGTTAACGAGCAGCCGAAGCGGAACCGTCGTCGTTATTAAAAGTGCCGTAATTGATAGCGACTGCTAAGTAACTGTCGAAAGAATGAGCGTGTTTTATCGCAACTTCTTAAAGCGCGCGCACACTCCGTGTTTCGCGATGTTCCCGTTTCCATTTCCAGCGCGAGATGCAGCGACGGGCTCGATTCCGGCTCTTCTAATCTGCGCGCGGGCTTTTAATCCTGGCCTCTTTCTCCCTCGATTCCCGCTAAATTGAAGCAAAACCGCGAGCCGTCGATTTACCTTTCATTCATCCCTCGGATCTCGACGAAGAATCCCTCAATTAATATCCTTTAACTTCTCGCCGGGAGTCGCGAACTCGCAAAGGAAAGATCCTCGTTCCGCCGAGATACACGTCGATCTCGCTCGAAATGCAGCTTCCAGTCGGAAGGGTCCGTCAACTATAACTCGCTTGATATATATTTGGATTTCTATCCCGGCGAAAGGAATTTCACTTATCTCGACTTCGAGAGACGCGCGTTAGGGAATAGACGGTTCAGCCCGTTGCTTCGATTTACCTCGAAACGTAGGAGGATTCGCATCCGGTCCCTTACGAGAGTCTTCCACTACGAGTTTCGCGGGCCCGCCTCCCCCTGCGCGCCCCCTGCGAATTAACGCTCGTGAATAAACTCGCGTCGATCGCGCGTCGTAGCCGTCGCTACTTGCCGCGGCCGCAGCTGGCATTCTCTTTTGTAACTCCATCGCGGAATCTAATCCCAAGGGGTGAAGCGGGAGGAGGAAGGAGACGGCTGGGGGGCGGAGAAGACGGCGGGCAGAGGGGCGAGAAATGTTGTTGCCACTCGTATTTCCCGCGAGAGAGACACGCAGACGTCGGAAAAAAAGACGACGAACGGGGGAGGGGAGCAAACGCTCTAAGTGAGCGCGGGAGGAAAAGCGCGGAGAATAACTCGCTGAGAGGAGAAAGAGTTGGGAAAGGGGGAGGGATGGTGAGAGTCGAGGGTCGCGCTTGATGAGCGCGACCGCTTTTATCAATACCGTCGCGACCGAACCCGAGAGACGCGCTGGGCTCAGCTAATTGGCTGCTCTGGCCTGGGTGGTCGATTCAATCCACCCCGTCGGGAGGTGGTCGTGCGCCACAACACGGGGGGTCGTCTTACGGGGCTGCAACGAAAAGGCTTATACATGAGCGATGCACGACCCGATGGATATTGATAACGGCCAGATCCGAGGATTTCCGAAGCCGTCATTCTCCCTTCCATCCATCCTTCAACTGTTAAGATGACGTTTAACGTTTCCTATCAGAGTTCAGGATAAACACTGCTGACGACGTGAAACAAAACAATTAAATCCATTGTCGAGATAATGGCAAGTCTCCCAAAGGATCAAATGTCCCCATGTCGCGCTATATATATTAAACTTCGAAGTCTCTTGTAGCTTCTCACGTGAACGCTGTGCACGCGTCGACCATGAGCGAAGCGGTGGAATCGAGCGAAGCATCATTTCTACATCGCGGTATCCTTCTCTCCATCCCCTTTCGAGGATCATATCCGGCTGCTCCGGGGGAGAGATACGATGCATTTTTAAGAGTCGGCCACGCCGCGCGGCTGTAATTGTTCTCGATGCAATCTCTCTCTTTCTTTCTCCTTCGTTCTATCTCTCTCATCGCGAGAAGCAGAGAGAGAGAGAGAGAGAGAGAGAGAGAGAAAGCTGCGCTCGCATTCCTCCGAGCGCCCATAAACCGCGCTCGCCGCAACGGGCTGATCGACAATGCGCGCCTTACGTACCTTACAGCATCGATATTCGTGCGTTTCGAGTTACGTTGGAATTTCATACAGCGAATGGGTTCCGCGTTATAATCGCCCTTTGTTGGCGCTATATTGGCTGCCTCCGTCGCTGGGTCGTGCCCCATAACCATAAAAGTCCCATGATGCGCGAATTTCGTGCGATTAATCGGCGGGGAGAGCCGTAATCGCGACAACGAGCGAGGGGGGAGGTTATTACTTGCATTGTCATTATGACACAAATGCGAATCGCGCGAGGTATTGTTGCGGGGATTATTGTTAACGTTATAACGCCGATGTGCCATTGTAACGCGCGGATTTTCCACCTTTTTTCTCCTGTCTTTTTTGTTTCGGAATATAACCGACGTCACCGAGAAGAGGAGAGAGCGAGAGAACAACAGGAGATAGAGAGAGAGAGAGAGAGAGAGAGAGAGAGCGATAAAAAAACAATGATCGATTATCGGCGGTCGCGATTACCATGCTGGTAATTGATCGGCCCGAACGGTTTGGTCGTAGACTGGAATATACGTCGGACGAATGACAATTGCGAAGATGAATTATTAATTATAAATTAAGTATGAAGTCTGAATGATTGATCGGTCGCTTTAATCGTGATTGTCGGTAAAAATCATGTGTGAGGATAACGTTCGAAAATGATTCGTCGTTAAAAATTCCGCGGAAAATCGTGTGTCATTAAAACGCACGCACCGTGTCCAAAATACACACGTAAACACGTACACACGTACGCGTGCGCGTACACACAGTAATTGTATTATAATAACATTGAGAGAAGATAAATAAGAGATCAAAATGGTTGTTGTTTGGATTGCAATTACTACGCAAATACGCCCAGTTATAATGAGAATTATTGTTAAAACAATGACGGGCTGTGTTTGAAAATGATCGAAGTTATTGAAAATGCAGCCGTCACGGCTCATTGCCGCGGGCACGTCATTATGTAAAGTTACATTTATCGAAGATGATAATTACATTATAATATCGTTGAAAAATAATTAACAATACGCGCGAGTCGACGGCTTTATGATATCCATACGTTCTGTATTTTCCGCGCACAAATTTCGCACGTTAAAAATACCATTATTTATGTACGGTAATGACCTAACATTTAATTTGCAATCCTGTTTAATCCAGCGTTTAATTTAGTTTCTTCGTTTCGGCACAGACATATCGCTGAATTTCAAATGGATCGCAAAATGTATTAAGTAATAATGGCTCGGTTTTATCAAAGAAGAACTTATTATGGGCCAGTAAAAGTTTAATCGGCTATCTAGCGCCATTTTGAATATTAATATTATTTGCGAGAAGATTCCTGTTTATTCGTATATTAAACGTACGTTCGTTTCCTTCAATCGGCAATCGTATACGCGAAGAATCAGCTTTTCACGCTAAAACCGGAATAAGGAAAACAAGAATCTTTCCACAAATAATATATTAATATTAAATATATAATATTAATATAAAATAGTAGCTATATTAATATTCAAAAGGACATCAAAGTGCTTATGCTCTTATTGGCCCATGATAAGCTCTTCTGTGATAAAAGTAAAGCAAAGTCATCATTTTTTAATACATTTTGCGATCTGTTTAGAGTTCAGCGATATCCGTGTCGAAACGAAGAGATTAAATTAAATGCCGGCGAATTAAACAAAATTATAAATAAAATATCAAATATTATAATTTATAAATAATAGTGTTTGTATTATAATTTATAAATAATAGTGTTTGTTTTATAATTTATAAATAATAGTATTTTTACCGAAATATGCGTGGAAAATGCAGAACCAGATATCATTAAGATCTTCGTTAACGTCGACATTTCTTCGAGAACACGCACGCACGCACGCACGCACGCACGCACGCACACACACACACACACACACACACACACACACACACACACACACACACACACACACACACACACACACACACACACACACACACACACACACACACACACACACACACACACACACACACACACACACACACACACACACACACACACACACACACACACACACACACACACACACACACACACACACACACACACACACACACACACACACACACACACACACACACACACACACACACACACACACACACACACACACACACACACACACACACACACACACACACACACACACACACACACACACACACACACACACACACACACACACACACACACACACACACACACACACACACACACACACACACACACACACACACACACACACACACACACACACACACACACACACACACACACACACACACACACACACACACACACACACACACACACACACACACACACACACACACACACACACACACACACACACACACACACACACACACACACACACACACACACACACACACACACACACACACACACACACACACACACACACACACACACACACACACACACACACACACACACACACACACACACACACACACACACACACACCATTAGCTTTCACTAAATGCCTCCCATACACTCCCGCGACTATATTACGGACTATACTTTTCGTACGTTCCGTTCACCTTGAATGCACGGAGTGCCGAGTAAACGACGGCTTTGTCCGCAAATTTGGCCGCGGGGCTACGAATGGCAAAGTCCTCGGCGAGGTCGACCTATCGACAGGAGAGATCGACGGGTGCAGCCGGCCGACAATGTAACGACCGACGTATTTTGCATCGATATTCACGACGGCCGTAGTTAATACGCGCGCGCGTTCTACGCGGTGCTTCGCGAAACGCGCGGCAAACGGCCGCGGGATCGTGCAATTTCGCGCGAAAGATCCCCGCAGCAACGAGGGCGTCCCGTCGTAATAACCATTCCAGCGTGACGAGCGATCTTTACGTCCACGGAGGCTCTAACAACGAACGCGTGCGAATCGCGCACACGTTCGATGACTCTCGGCCTTCCATCTCACGCACGCGACTCTGCGTATTCTCGAAATTTCCTCGACGAAAATTCCGGCGGAAAAGCAGAGTGACAGCCGAAATCGAGTGACTTTTCACTCGCGAATTCTCCCACACCGAGGCGTCAATGTTTTCGCTCACAAATTGGAGAGCGAGTGTTTCACCGTGACAGAAACAAATTCATTCTAGCCGATTGTTAAAACGTTCACTCGCGTGGGTTAAGAATTAACTCGGGGTTAGAATCAAATATTCACTCGTGTCGAGTGAGATTTTTTCGCTCGGAGAAATCTCGCGAGTAGACAGACTCGAAATATGCATATAATAATAATAGTGTGTAGATAGATTTAAATATGCGTGTAAGAATAATCGCGATATCCGATAACTCGAATTTTACACACTATCATATACGAGAACTCCGTTGAACAAAAAGATATTACACGATTTATATCGCACGTTTTAGGACTCTATGTCGGATTTACATTATATTTTATATAACGAATTATATCAATTTCGGGGTGAAGTCTCGCGTTTCGCGAGACACCCCGTATGTCTAAACCCACCTGGCGGAGGTATTTTAATCGTCTCCCCCGTGTGCGGCCGACGAATTCGCGCTCGACTTGGCATAACGCGACTCGCAACCGCAACCGAAGCGCATAAATCGAGCCGCGTCTCGTGATATTCATAGAATCATGCCGCCGCCTGCATGAATGCCGCCTCGTAAGTAGAACGATACTCGTTCGCCCCGGCGACCGACTATCGCTAAATAATAACCGTGTCGCGCGCGAAACGAGAAAGAAAGAGAGAGAGAGAGAGAGAGAGAGAGAGAGACGTAGAAATCGACCGGCGAGGTCGACTCGGTTAGACGTCTATTTCATCTCTGCTGGAAGTTTCACTTTGACAACCTCGAAATGTGAAGAAATATGGCAATCTTTCTTACGATAAAATTTATTCCAATTCGAAATAAAATTTTTATTCGAGGTTGAGTGAAATTTATTTTTCTCACTTTTTTAAGCAAAGTTCAAGGTGAAATTTATATTTTTGCTTGGAATAAAATTTATTGAAATTTCCAGTTATTTTCTTTAACACATCGAGTGTCGTAATAGTCGCCGGTGAGCGGATATTAGTCCGGATTCGTAATAAGCCTTTAGCCTTTTGCTCTAACCACTGAATTGTAACGTAATCTCTTAGCAAAAAGCGTTTCCAGCATTACCAGACGTCGCAATTCCTAAGATTGAAGCGTTATTGCTTCCAGCAATACGGGAAACACCTTTCGTCAGAAATTACGTTACATTTGATTGCATAGAACAAAAGCTAAAAACTTACTATTATCTATTGTGCATTCGGACTTATGATATTATGATATTAGTACGCCTTCTCATTAGGAGTTTCATGTAAGACGTAATTAATTAATTTTAAATGCAGTAGGCTCTCGAGATACACAATTAAGATAATGAAATAGAATTATAAGAGCCGAGTGTTGTATTGGCGCTTATAAATTTATATGAGAGGATGATATGCTTTTTTTTAACAAACTTTCTGCCCGACAAATAAGGAAGTTCAGGTTGTTCCTTGGTTGAGGCAGTATTTTTCGCAACTTGTTAGGAAGTCAATTAACGCACTAATAGTTAATTATTAATTGGGGGTTCGGGGATTTAATTAATAATTAGGGCACAGAGTTTGACGTGGAAGGAGGAAACTCCCACGTACGTTTAAAAGTCTGGCAAAGCTGTCAGCTGTGCGATAACACTGTCCAACGTATTATCCTGCCATATAAATTTATAAGCACGAATAACCTGCATTCGGCTCTTGCAGTCCTTCGTTGTTTCCTTGATTACATAATTAATTGTTCGATAATTCTGTTGCGTGTGTATGACCGATAAGTAGCTAGCGGAACAAGATAAAGATACATGCATCTTGAATTACATTTTTTATCGTATCTTTAGTAATTTGATCATTAGCTAAATAAAAATAAAATAAAAAAAAATTTTGTAGTGTTAAAATCGATCCTTGTTCAAATTTGTATGTTAAATTGTCAACATACCTATGTATTAATTTAACATATCGTGTTTATGTTATCTCAACATTGTGTGTCGATATTCAACTGTGCAGGTGTTAAAATTTTACACATTTTATATTTCAGTATCAATTAACGTATTCATTTTGTGTTCATTTTTAACATAATATTTGTTAGTTTCAACATATTCACTTCGTGTTAAATTAACACCAAAATTTGGGACGTGTGTTAAATTTAACAATTTTTTACCGTGTAAGCTTCTGCACAACGGAAGTCATTACGGTGCAATCAACTTGTTAAAAAAATAAATCTTCGCGAGATCGGAAAGCGACTCAGGATCAGGATATCTTTGAATTCTCGGGTATCCCATGATCGGTTGTATTCACCATCACACCCACACCTGCCGATCTATAAATCCTACGAAGTGACTGCGGTGTCCCCGGTGTCCTTGGATGTTCTCGTGTGCTTTTTTCGCGTACCTTCCTCGAGTTCCTCGCGTCTCGTTGTCGTCGCCCCGAAGGACGACGCGTCGCGAAAAGTCGGGTCGGCTTTCTCGCGACAGCGAACGACTGCGTTATTGTGACACTATGTCGTCTTCTTCTTCTTCTTCTCTGTCTTCCTGCTCGCTGCGGCGTTGAAACGACGGGACGCCATCGCAAGTGAAGTCGAACAAAAGAGCAGACACGAAGCCGGGTGCTGAATGGGTGCGGAGAAGAGGTGAACGGACGCGCGCTCGGTTTCTCGCGACTTCGGAAGAATCGACTTCGTAACTTCGCCTGATGTCGATGGCGCGGACAGATAGAGCGCGTGAAAGTATTCCCCTGTTCGATGATCCGCGGAGAAGGGTCGCGCTCTTTCGAAAAGAAAGAGAGAGAAGAGGGCAGAAGAGAGCGATAATATCGATGCCGCATTGTGCGAGGTGGCGAGAGAGGTCGAAGTGGAAATAAGGAGAAGCGCTGACCAGAAGTTCCCGTCGAGGCAAGTTTCCGCTTGCACATCGACCGGACGTTCGCGCGAAAATTTTTCTCAGGGCCGAGAGAGAGAGAGAGAGAGAGAGAGAGAGAGCTTAGGCCGGTATTCATAGTCAAATCTTATATTTAAGATTGTCTAAAGTTCGGATGCTTCGCAGCCAATGAAACGATTCGTACAGTATCTGAAGATGAACTTAAAACGATCTTAAGTATAAGATCTAATTGTGAATACCGACTTTAGTCTGTGTCTGTTTAATTTTATTTTGCTACTCGTTGTATTCGTTAATACTTGGACTTTATTCTATCAGCGGTTATCGTCTTATAAAGAAATATATCTCGATGAGGACGATTAACAATTGTGATATTTTGAGTATCTTTGAAATATGAAAATAGAGGCCGTTCAACAATTACGTCATGTTAAATTTGGCTTTTGTCCCTTGTCGTTTCACAAATTCGTCACGAAATATTTGCCTCTTTCAATATTACACGACATGTGGAATTTCCCTCTTCTGCCGACACATAAAATAAAAAAAAAATAGCTTATAACCATATTGCGGGTAATAATTTTTAGACTGCACGCTACTTTTTTTTAAAATAAACATCATTTTCAGGCATGTAATATCAAATTAATTACACTTTATTTTAATTTTGATTAGTAAAAGCTGTGTTTTTATAAGAATAAATATTTAGAAATTAATATTTTGATTATTAACGCACAAAATCATATCAAAACTTAAAAATGTTCATCAAATGTAACCAAATGTATCACGAATGCAAACAAAGTGGATAATCACGCGCATATATATTTACAAGTTACTACATGCCATTTAATGTGACGTTCCATGACCTTTACCCCTCCCTTCCCGCTACCATTGCAGACCGTCAGGCAAACTAACAAGATCTCCTCACCTCGTGGTGTGACGTAATTATTAAATGGCTCCATATGAGAACAATTTAACATTAACTTTTTTTTATCTTCATCTAATCGTTAGTAAAATATTTTAATTTCTCGGAGATATCCAAAGTGGTAAGAGTTATTGTCTCACTCTATATATAAATTTAGACGTATGATCGAGCTTTCGAGATCCACCAGCAGTAGTTGAAAATTCCGAAAAAGTGTGGTCATCAAAACGCTAAATTATGTCTCATCGACGCGCTCCGAGAAAAGCGTCGGGTTCTTCGCCGCTCAAACGATTTAACGCGATTAATGCGAACGGGATACGCCTGTAAACAAAATCTGCGGGGACTCCGTTAACGCGCAGACGATAACTCAGTTACAACGGACCAAGCTGATTAAGTCACTCGGCAGTTATCGATCCCCCCCCCCCCNCGCCGGGTGCTACCCGAAGCACGGTTTATCCATATTTTCGGCGGGAAGCAGCTCTGAGAGCTCGGCTTAGGTTTCCTGGGCTGGTGGGCCAATTAATAGCGCTTAAGGGCGAGAACGGACGGCCGCTCCGGCGAAAAGTTCGCGGACCGTTGAATATTTCCGCGGACCGTCGAATTCGCCGATACGCGTACGTGTATGCGCGCGGTCTCGGCGTTCGGTTAACTTCGGTGACTTTTTTTCTCTCCCTTTTTTCGAACGTGGCGCCTGACGTTTTCGATTTCCCGACGTTTTCCATCTAGCGGGAGAAAGGAGATAGTTCAGTTGGACGTGTTTAAAAAAAGAAAGTCGAGCTGGTTATTAGGATCGAATATATCGTTCGAGTCCCCGAAGGGAAATTTCCACTCTCGTGTACACGTGAGAGAAAGGAAGGGAGGAAAGTTCACAATGGATCTTGAAATGCGAAAATTATGGCCAAAATAAAAGTTCGAGCCGTATTTTAATTAAGATCGCCGCGAATAGAAACTGAACACTGAACGCAGCGTGCGGGATTTAATGCAAATTTTACAAGTGAATACATACCGCCGTTTTAATATATACAGCTGTCGGGGTACTTAAGTTTAATTAATTAAACTTCCGCGATATTTCGGTATTCAAAGTATCCAAGATTCCAGTCTCTATCTTCGTCTGCCCCGACGAAATTGTTGAATCGTATATTAATAAACATATACATACAAAACACATACACGTAGGGGAACTCGGAGCAAGACGAGAAAAACGCTATATATAAAAATAACTACGCAACTACAGACTCGGACTTGCACATATAAGAGAGGCGAAATCAACGTGTTTGTCCGTGACGAATAATAGCAGAGGCTAGACATGTCGCAAGTTAGAACGAGTTTACGAAAACCGATAAATCTGTTGTAATTATATGTCTCGTTTGATGCTGTGTCAAATAATTTGTGTCTGTAGTACGATATTAAAAAAAAAAAAAAAACAGTTGATGTCAAAGCTTTTTGAAAATAGGCTTTTTCATTTCTATCTTTCATTTCTTTTGGTCTCAGTTTGATTATATAACGTCAAAGATTAATTAACGTTGATTATAAAAAGAACAGTTTTAATAAATATTTCAATTTTTATCAAGCCTTTTTTTAGCGCCCCCGAGTTCTTCTACACACTCGGCGATAAGCAACAGATTCTCTCTCTCTCTCTCTTTTATCGCAGCGCGCCCAGCTGTGATAAATCCCGCGTTTTCCCTATTTTCCCGACGTTGCATGCCTTACCGTCGCTATCAGCCGACGTCGCGATTCGATTTGCTCGCTCGCTTTACTCTAACTACGTCCGGAGTATCGAGAGGGCAAATTTCGCATCTACCTTTCCCCTCTAACCCTCCTCTCTCTCCCCATCGACACCGTGCTTCGCGAGGCGTTCTTTCGCGGTAGCGCGCGCGTGCGAAGCACAAAAGAAAAACCCCGTGTGTACCACCGCCGCGATTATTCCTCGCGGCAGTGGGAACAGTGCGGAGGAAAGGCGAAGGGAAAATGTCGGTAG
>NW_014556754.1:1407283-1451799 GCF_001313825.1 Dinoponera quadriceps
GGGGGGGGAATACTTCCGTTTTATCTCTGACTTCCCGCCGCCGGGAAAGTGGCGTTTGGGGGGTTCGGAAAAGGGACGCGGGGGCGAACGAGGGGGGGAAGGAGGGTTGCGGAGCCGAAGCGAAATACTAATTACAACGCGCTCGGCGCAATGGCTTTAAATCTTCCCGACGCATTGTTTCAGTCTCTCAATAGCATAAAGTCGGGAAATGAAGTTTGCCGAAGAAGTCTCTCCCTCTCCCTTTCGCCTCTCGCATAGCTCGCATCTATCATGCTCTTCTGCTTCCTTTCCCTCTTCCCCGAGCCCTCCCGCGTCCCCTGCCGCGTCTAGCACGTACTTTGCGAAATTGCCGAGCGTTTCAATTCGCATTTCGTCCCGGAGCATAATTGAATTCTCCGCGCGATTCTTCGCCTCTCGCGAGAACAACGTTATCCGCGGTACGGAGATAACAATTGTTGTTTCGGTTGAATGTAGGAGGTTGGCGAGGGGGGAGGGGAATCGGAAACGGCATGATTCCGCGATTGAATGCAATTTTCGTGGCTGCCGCGAATGACGTGCGAAAACGATCCGCCGGCGGTTTACTCGCGACGATTGACGCGAGCTTCTTACTTATTCCCTCCCCCCCTCTCTCTCTCTCTCTCCTTTTCACGCGTTTAAAATCGACTTTGACGTGATTATATGCTCAAGCTCGAAACATAAAGTCATATTGAGAAAACGAGTTCGATCCGGCATTTCAGGCGCCGCTTCGACGAGTTCGCGTTAAAAAGAACGTCGGCTATATTTATTTCGTACGATGAGAGAGCGTGTCTCTGTTTGAATCTCTCTCGTTCCTTTCTCTCTCTATCTCTCTCTCTGCCTCTCGGCGAACTTCCAAAGTGGATTTTTCACTCCGAAACGCCCGAGAAGTCATTACACTCGGGCACTGGACAATCAAATCTCGAACGTAGCCTCTATATTCAGGCATCCCGGTAATCGTGACTTAAATTCCGTTCTTGAGTTCTGTTAACGTGAAAAAGTAATTAGAGAACGAGCTTCTGCTCTCGAAGCTTATCCGAAGATTACTCCCTCCTTCTCCATCCCTCCCCGTTAAAACGAAGAGGGAAAAAGGAAAGAAAGGAGAGGTAGGGTAACAAGGGGAGCGAAAGCACACTGGGAAAGTAATCGAGATAAAAAAGGAGGGGAAAAAGGAGTGAAAAAGCGGGAGAGAGCAAACCTACTTCGCTCGGAAACGCGTCAATTTGAAGAACAAGTCGCGCGCCGGGGGGCGAGGGGGAAGTTCGCGACAAATTGTTTCTGTATGCGCCGTCGCCGCTTAACGAGGATACGTTCGCCGATATATCGAAAATCGATGGGTGGGGGATGCGATTGAAAAGTGCGATTTACCAAACACTCTCTCGCGCGTCCCGTCGTTGTCGGGCGCATCCGTTTTCGATTCAAGCATCTTCGCAGTTAAGCATTCACCTTTCACCGCTCGGAAGAGCGTAACCGCAAATACTATCTGCGATACTCTCTTCGGCCCCCGTCGATCGAGTGCCATCGTAATTGGATGTCGCACACGTTCCGCTGAGGGGAATTGAACTTTTTCTCCATTTTTCCCCGCTGAGGGCAAAATCCACTCGATGTCCAATTACGCGGGTAATTGGAATAAACATTAATTTCTTTCACTCGCCTAATTAGAGACATCACAAGCGTCCAGGACGTAACGTTTTTTCACAAAGAGGAAAAAAAAAGTAATCTTTCTCTCTCTTCACCTTCTCTCCTTCCTTCCTTCCTTCCTTCCTTCCTTCCTTCCTTCCTTCCTTCCTTCCTTCCTTCCTTTTCCTCTCCTTTCTTCCAAACGCGTCGGGAAAATCCTGGTTTTTGCGACACCCCGTAGAACACGATCACCGCCGTCGAAGGGTTAAGGAACTATCCGCGCATTCAACGAGCTGCGGATTGGTGCGTCCGAGGGGGAGATATAGGTAATAGGGTTGGGAGGTGAAAGGGTTGGCAAGGGTGAGGGGAGAGAGGAAAGGGATTCCCTTATCTCAATTCAAAATATCTCAAGCGGGGCTGTGCAACTCCGTCTGGAAGTCAAAGCAACTTCCGGGATCCGGCGGCTCCATCCCCGGAGTCGTGATCTTGAACAAAGAGGAACGACGTTCATCCCGTGAGCTACTCTCATCTCCTCCTCGTCCCGAGAAGAAGAGGAGGAGGTGAGGGAAGAGAGGGCTGCGATTGATCGGGATTATGCAGCTCGTTCCGTTGATCTCCGCCGTGCGCACGAGGCAAAACTGACAGCGTTAACTCGCGAACCAAGTTAGAGCTCTTACGGGATTATCGGGGAACCCGTAAGAAATTGTTTCTCGAGTCGCGTATTTTCCGTTGAAAGTCCCGGGGATGTATCGACACCGCGTCGCCGTGTTCTACCGTGGCGCGTGACGATAATGAGAATGTTGTAAACATGATAATTAAAAGGAAGAATTTGCGTGTTGCAAGGATTCCGTGTTCCTCGACCACCGCTACTCTATACTACTATTATTAATAATAGATTTAATAATTTCGAAAGTCGAAGCCTCGAAACTTTTTAATCTTTTAAAATCCTCAAAGTTCCAGTTGAGAAAAATCCAAGGATCGCGCGAGAACTCACGATAGCTTACTTTTTAGATTATTGCAGATATAATAATTAGAAGAATATTGCCTATCTCTCTGCGTGTAACAAGGATTCGCTTTGGAATCATTCGCTCTTCGACTACTATTATTAGTAACGAGCTCGATTTAGAAAGTTGGATTTGGAGACTTGCAAGATGCTCAAAATCGAGAGAGTTTCCAATTAAGAGGGATCCTGGAAAGCGAGGACCTCGTGAGAGTTCGCGGAACCCGAAGATCCGTTTCCATCGGCGGTCGTTGGACGCAAGGACATCCTTCCGTCGTCGACCGCGGCGCACGCTTCCGGCAGGCCGAATAAATGCGATCTGGAATTTGCATTTGCGGGTCACGCTCGGCGAGGTAAAAAAAAGGAGCGGGCAGAAAGGAGCATCCTTCTCACCTCCGGATAAGCCCTTGATAAACAGCCGCGACAGGACTTCCGCGGTATCCTTCTCTCCTTCATCCCTCCCCTCATCCCTCTCCTCCCGGTTCTCAGTTCTCCTCCTCCTCCTCTTCCTCCTCCTCCTCTTCCTCCTCTTCGTTTGCCTTCGGCGAAAATACGAGTTCGTTCGCGCCGAGTCAGCTGACTTTTAAGAGGCGCCAGCCGATCGAAGTCGTTGGAAAGAGGAGGACAGGAACAAGCTGCCGTAAAAGGATACGTTTTTACGCGGGAACCCCCGCTAATCCGCCAAATGCCCCTTTTCGCGGGAAACAAATTTTCCCGCTGATAAAATAAGATTTCATCGAATAGGATCTCACGAAGCGGGGTTTTCTCTCCCCCTTACAATTCTATAGAAAGGGCGATAGAATAATATTGTAATAGAATCTCGTGCGATAAGGAAAAGTGAGGATGTCGATAAAAGCATAAATCGGGGAAACATACACAGAGAAAAATAATTTTAAATCAATATTACATATTTTCATATATAAGCAAGAATGATGTGGTTGAAGTTTGGAGCGGTCGTCGAGCGAAAATTTAAAAAATTTCTTTCAAGTTTAACCTTACTAAAAAACAACGATGTAAAAAAGCGATAAAATTGTGAAAAACGGGTCAGTATTAGCCTAAATAAATTAGAAAAAAGAAAAGCGCGCGCGAACATTCGCACAAATTTATAATCTCTTCCGACAGCCCCGAAGACTTGTGCGAACAAATGACAGTGTAGTTTTACACTCCGTGGAATGATACACGTTAGAAGAAAAATCGAATTTTTGAAAACGAAAATGAACACTTTTCTCGACATTTTAGTTTTTATCCTCACATTTTTTACTATAAGATATGGAAATACCTTATAAAGTATATACTTTTCGATAACATCGAAATTATGGTTACCAACATACACTCCCTTGCAACCCTACAACTTTTGTCCGGAACGTCTCTGCTTGGCTTTGTTTTTTATATCATATTTATCTTTCTAAAGTGACTCTACATGTGTGCGTGTAGAAAGAAGGGGAGGGATTTGGTGAGAATAGCGAGATTGAAACATGTAGGTCCATCCGCGAAAATCGGATACAAGGGAGCCCCATGAGAACGAATTCTCGCAATTTCCGCGCGAGATTGATCTGGGGGTCACCTGCGAGGGTGAAGAGGGGAAATCGAAGACGATAATGCCGATCTTGTCCGAGAGATCAAGAAGATTTCGCGATATTCGTCGTCGGAAAATCGAGGGGAGGGGGAAGAAGTCGCGAGGAATCCGGGCGGAAGAGAGCTCGCGGGAAAGTTCGGGGTCTCATCCGGATGGGGGTTAAGTGGAATAAAGTTGAATTCATTATCTCGCGTTAGTTCCGACGAACGAGTCGCGCACTGGCCCCCCGAGGGAGATCGCGTTGAGTTTACTCATAAACGATTTACGATTCGCACCTATGCGGGGCCCGCTTCGTTACGCGAGCGAGCACGCGAGAGCGTGCGGCCGCGCGAACAGGTTTTTCCGACGACACTGTTAAAAAGTTGCGCACCCGGTTGTTACTGTTGTTTAAAGCCGTCGCGCCGTATTTACGGCCGCACTTTACCGTCGTGCCGGAGATTTATCGCTCGTCCCCTAATCGAGATTAAGCGGTATCGCTTGATTAAGCTCTCCTCTCTCTCGTCCCGTCGTTACATTTACTATTAATTATCATAACTCACGCGAAAGCACTTCTTTCACCGCGGGGCTTTTTCCCTCCCGACAACAACGACGACGACGACTACGACGGGACGGGGAACTTTATGAAGCTTCGTAATAATGCAAAATGTTAATTCCCGGTGGATGACGACGCGACGTTAATCGACTCGACGTAAAACCGCTATTTGTTATTCGTCTGCTACTTATTATCGTTGCCGTTGATCGTTATCTGCAGATATTGCGAGAACGCGTCAACGAAATTCATTTTGCGACGCGGAATTTTGTTATTGAAATTAAACTCCGCGCGATTCTGTGCGCGGTACTCGGCCCTGTTTATTTTTATCATTTGCTCCTCGCGATTTATGGTTATTGCTTTGTGTTTTCGATTCATTAGCGCACTCCGCATAACATTGGTAGAACGCGCGAAATACCTTGCGATGATTACGCGACCGACGCGTTAGACATTTTTCCGTCGTTGAATCGCAAATTATGCTCGAATTTGTTTAACACTCCAGAGAGATAGAGAGAGAGAGAGAGAGAGAGAGAGAGAGAGGGAGAGAGCTACATTAACATAATTTTAAAAAAGAGGTACTTAATTGATAAGCAACGATAAAAACGAGAGTCGGGAAGCAGCGTCGACGGGCGACCGCCGGGATTTTTCTCCTTTTCATTGAGTCCCGCCAGTTAATTATCGCGAATCGGAGATAATGCCGGGCGGCGATAGCAACAAAGAGACCGGCGGAATCACTCCGGCAATCTTTTCGTTCGTCCCAGGCGCGCTTTAATTAGCTTCTCATTAGCGTTAATTGCCTTTTTTATCGCCCCCGCGGCGAATCATCCCTGGTCGGCGCGCGCCGCCGCCGGATCATCCGTCTCTATCCCGGATCGGACTCTCTCTCGCGTTATTACCGTTACTACGTCACGTGTCACACGAACGCGACAATATTACGCATTTGCATATCGAACGTGACGGCCGGTGCGGTCGCAAATCGTCGGACATTCGCCGATTCCGATTGCCTCTTGCTATTCATAGAACGCGAAATAAGCGCGGTATCGAGGTGGCGGCGGTCGATCCGCGTTGTCCTGTGAGCGATGAACTTGACCACATCGCGTTCTCGCCGAGGTACTCCCGCGGTTTGTCCACGTTGCCGTCGTTTCGCTCGAACGAGTGGCTCTGTCGCCTCCACGCGAGCCGCATATCTTCCGAATCGCGATATTTTTCCGACGCTCGGTGGCTTCCCCTTTCCCTCGGATCCTTATTCAATGTGTCTCAGACGAGAGATTTCGAATTTTTCTCGTTTCTTTCATCATTATTGTTTTTATTATACTTAGTTTTTATATTTCAGAACACCTGGTATCCTCTTCAAGTTATTTCCCTCCGAATTACTTCGATTTTTCTTCCTTAACTTTTTCGATATTTTTTTTAAGTTTCTTTCATTTGTTTCCTCAAGTTCCGACAAATGTGCAATTTTAATTTCTGACACTTTGCGTTATCGTCTGTATTTTTATTTGCACCTTCGTGGTCATTTTCTCTCCACGCAGAGTAAAATATTACCACGAAGGGTAATTACTCGGGTGACTTTTCTTCTTTTAAGAGAGCAATGGTTATCTTGAACAAAGAATATTTTTTTCTTGACAATAGTATTAAAATATACTCATCACGAACATTAGAAAGATTCATTGTCTTTTACTCAAAAGAAGAATTTGGTTTTCTTTTCAAGAACACTATTATAAACTTTCTCGACGAAGAGTAAATTTAGTTAATTGGAGTAAGTTTAAATTAAAACCGAAGTTTTAATTTTAGTGTTTTAATTTAGTATTCTCGATTAGATTTGCTACTTCGCTAAATTTGCCACGATTCAGAATATATTTTGTACGAAAGGCGATAAGAAAAATTTCATTAACTTTTCATTACTATACTCATAATAGGTTCTTATATATTCAATAGGTTCATATGCTAATTTTAATGTTTTCCCGACAAATTAACGTTAATTAAAATTTCTTAAGAACCAGGATCAGATTTAGCAGCTCAATAATTACAAAAAGACGTACCATTTTCTACTTGCCACTCCGGGGACCGATTTACCGTTCCATATTACCCATCGTCCTTTAATGCTCACGACGAGCTTGCGATATACTTGCGGGCATTATATAGTTATAAAAATAATTGTACAAATAATCTTTACTTGAATGCAGTATGTATTTTTCTATATATAAATTCTCCGTTACTCGCGTCGTTTCTCTCTTTCCTCTCCGATTTCTCCAATTTTCCCCAAGTTTCCTCGATTCTCCCTTACGAGTTTTCACACAGTCGCAATTTTAACTTTAACATCCACATCGTACCACGCATTATCCTATCGTGCTTTCACCTGTTTTGTCCTCATCCTCATCTCCTTTCCTACCTCCCTGCCTGTTTTTCCTCCTCGCCCGACGACGCGCGTCGTTCGAGCCACTTTAATTAAGTCAACGGTGTACCTCATCGCGCGGTTCCCTCCGCGAAAGAAAAAAAAGGCAAAAAAAAAGAAACTCCATCGCGTATGAAAATTGTCATCGTTCGCTAAAGGGCCGCCTCGAAACTTAACGGCTCGCCGTTTACGCCGGGGATACGAACGGCGGTTTTTCCCGCCGGGATAACCACGAGGCGTAACCGTCAAAGCGACACACGCGCACAGCGGCCGGCGATACGCGGAGAGACGTGTAAGCGGAAGGACAAGCGCGCGTGTTCGCACACGGCGGATTTGCATAATTGCGCACACATTAGCCATAACTATCGCGCACCACACTCGCCCCGATAACTGTATCTCCGGTATAGCCGCGCTCGCGGCACGATTTCGGGTTATAGTCGCAATCGCGACGACATACCCCACCGTCCCGATTTTCAACGCCCGCGACCGCAAGAACGCCCATTTGTTCCTTTCGTGCGCTACTCCTTCGGCCAACTGGGTCCCGTTATTGCGCTTTTACCGGCAGACTCGTCGTTTCCTTTCCTCCCCCGCCGATAAATTGGCGGCGGAAAACGGAGATCGAGCCGGTCGCGTTTCATGCCGGTCTTTTGTCTAGTTATCGCTACCATACACGTCACTCAGCTCACCTTTTGCCACGTTTTCTCCACGAGTCGCTAAAGAATTCATTATCGTCTAAGATGGCCCGTCACCTTTTTTTCCTGAGCTGTCGTTAGATTTGTAAAATATTTATCGGGCGTTCTACACGCATACACTGAGAGAGAAATATCTAGTATTTGTAACTATGATCATCGTGGTTAAAATTATAGTTAGGATAACCAATTGTCTAGTAAGTGTTATTATAATGTTAGTGATAATAACCTTACATATTGTTACTACGATTTTTGTAGATAAAATTATAAAATCGCTATTTCACTTTTCTTTTATTCCGGTGAGATTAGATAGCAGCGCCTATTAATGCATCCGCGATTTTTCCGTTTTTCGATCGAGAAACAACCGATGATGTAATTTTGTGAAAAGCTGCTTCTCTTTTCTTCATCTCACAGACGTAACCCTTGTTTAATTATTTATTTTTGATTATAACTCTTACGTTCGCTCATTCGCTCTTTTCTTTCTTTCGCGTCTCCCCCCCTCCCCCACTCTATCTCGTGTCGCTCTTCCGGTCCATTCGCTTCCTCTTTGTTGTTCGTCGCTATTCATTACAACAACGCGTCGCTTTGTCGGTTTCTCCGGTGAAACAGTTTTCTCCCGCCGACGGCCAAATTTTCGCCGTTTCCGCTTTCGGGCAGCGAGTCAGGCTTGGAAAAAAGGGAGAAAAACGAGGAAGGTGGGAGGGGGAGGGCGAAAAAACGAAGAGAAAACATACGGGCCGGTGGCTGGAAAATTGCTGGCAGCCATCACGCTCGCTTCGCGGAAAATCCCACCGTTATTACGACGCTCGCTCCTCTTGTCGTTCCGCGGAAAAGCGAGAGTGCGACCGGCGAAATAATAATACGAAAGATCTCCCCTTTGAACCCCTTTAGTACACCGCGATGCCGTGTCGCGATATTGTCATTCTGTTTCCGACGAGAGCCTCGGGAGAGGACCGAAAGCTGTTCGGCTAGAACCGAAAACGTGGAGGATCCCGCGCACGCGTGTGTGTGTGTGTGTGAGATATAATTAAATTAAATTTTAATGATATTGAGAACTCGCAAAAATAGTTGCATTCTCGGCTTTTTCACAAGTCCATTTAATAATTGCCCTCACAGTGACTCGCAGCACGGTTTTCTCACGTCTACGGGATCCTCTGTTGTTCTGAGTAATTCGCAGAACCGGATGAGATTATCCTTAATAACTAGATGTGTAGCCGGCATGTGTGTGCTTTCGTTAATTAATTACGAGCGACGTGTTTATTAACCAGCGTGTTTATTAACCAGCGAGGCGCGTGATCCGTGATCGTATCTGGAAGTTTGGCCCTTACGGAAGGCCGCAATCAATGAAATAACGAGATTGAAATTCCTGATATTAAATAAACAATACCAAGGAGACTGAATAGTGCCAAAAAGGAATCATTTAAAAATGATATTAAATATAAATATCGCACTAATAATTACAACATTAATAGAAATTGCAGGAGCTTTAGAAAATGCACTCCTTTTTATATTTCTTATTATGGAACACTGGAAAATTTAAACCTGTTAAACGTTTGAGTTTGATAGCTAATGCGTTTGGCAATGATTTTTTTAAATTCGTCTTTGAACTTAATTAAAAACAAACTAATGTATTTGCTTAGATGACGCAGATAAATTTTATTTATGCATACCTCTGTAATCTTTAACGTTTCTAATGTATAACTTAGTTAAACAGGTTCTCTTGCTTGTTTCTCTTTCTTATTTTCTTGATTGATTCTGATATAAAAAAATATCATTATAGTTTCCCATACATTAACGGATCTGTCCTAATAATAAATGAATAAATTAATTAATTAATACAGAGTAAGAGACGTTTCGCTCGCTCGAAACATAACATCCTCGGAATCTCGGGTCTTTGGACGAGGAAGAGAAGTTGGGGAAGAATTTTTCGAAAAAATTCCCGCCGCTTCTCTCAGTTTAATCCTCGGCGTCTCGGACCGGCGAAGTTTCGCGAGTTCCCGAGTCTTTTTCTTTGCAAAGTCTACGCGTCTTCGCCGATCTGAAATTTCAGGCGTTTCGGCATTGAAATTTCGCCGAATTAAACATTTTGCAATTCGAATATCCGGCCGAATATTGGATCGCCGGAAATTCGAGAATACCACCGGGGTTTTACATTTCGCGAGGTTTCCGAGAGACCGAGGGAGACGATCCTTTTACGTTCTCGGCCCCCCCGTCGGTCCTGCGCACGAGGGCTCTGTCGAGTCCTGAAATTTCTTTCCGTCTCCTTCTCTTCCTTCGGCGAAGAGAACCCGTCGTGGAATACCATCGCCGGAGGTCGGCGGAACGGAGAAAGGGAAGGTGTTCTAATTTGCGCGGGCGATGTAATGGCTGGTTTCGAGCACCCGGTACATGGCGGAATTTCAACGGTCCGACACCGAGATCCGCCCACCTATGTTCCGATTCCTTTTTTTTTTCTTTTCCAGGACTCCTAGACCCTCGAGCACCTTCCTCCCTCCTCCCCCTTTCTCCTCCGCCTCCTGCAGCTCCGCCGCCGCCACCTTTTCTTCGTCGTCGTCTTCTTCTTCCTCCTCTTCCTCCTCAGGTAGCGAATGTTCCGGCAGATTCCGTAGATTTGTACGACAGACGTCGCCGGTCCTCCCCCCCCCCCCCCCCCCCCNCCCCCCCCCTCCTTCTTATTCGCACCGCTTCTTTTTTACATGCCGCTCAGTGATGGCTCGTTCGACGGCGAAAGTTACGAGTCGCCGATCTTCGTCTCGGGATGAAGACGTTCGCGATGCCCCCGTGGAATCCTAAGACGGGAGGCATAGTCCTGTCTGCTACCTACCGGGCTCCTGCCAAATCGCTCGAATCAATCGTCCTTAAAACAAGAATTTATTCCAGTCCATTCTGTTTTCATCCAGTTTCGGCAATAGCTTTCCGCGGGAATGATTAAAAAGAATGAAATAGGCTCGTCTATATAGAAGGTCGAGCCAGCAGGACTAACTGGAACGTTATATTTATATTAGAGCCAGCATCTAATAATAATATCGATCTTGTTATATTAAGGGTCCCGTCAATCGGGACAAAGATTAATAATAAACGTTCGAGATAAGAACGAGCGCGTCTCTTGATTTAGTAATCGCTAAAATCGTAAAAGGATTTAGTTGGGGCGCGGTAGGAGGCGACGGGGCGACGCGTTCCGAGTCGCTCGGAATCCTCGCGTAATCCGTCACGAGAACTTTCGTGCTGATTTTCCATCGGATATTTCCGCTGGAAACACAAGCGGGAAACAGGCGCGGCAGCTAACAGGCCGATTGCGTTTCCGGGAATTTGATAAAAGCGACTCGGTCAGTTTTTCACTTAATCGACGGCATCGGCTTATTATCGCCGTCGAGATCGCTTATGTCGGGCAGAACGCCGTGCGACGCGCGAGAATAATCATTGTCCTTCTTATCAAGATTTAAATATCGCATTACCGATAAACAGAAACGATGACGATGTCGCTTAAGCTGTGCATTGTGTGAAACGCGAATATCGCGCGGGAGAAACGAGTTTAACACGCCGTATATTATTAATCCTTCACGTTTAACATCCTTTGTGTCTCAAACTCGACGTTCTCTCTCTCTCTCTCTCTCCCCCTGCTTTCTTTTTTCCTTTTTCTTCATTTTAGAGGAGAAGGTGGTATTATAGCCATATAACTATATAAACTATAAAACATTGTATAAAATATATAAACATTTCATAACTTCGAGCCTAGAATCGATTAAACAACACTCTGACAAATGTAATCGTTAAATCCTAAATAAATTTAAAATATTGATTATATTAACGAATATATTGTACAAAATATAAAGGGAGGAGGGAGCCGAATCAGCGAAATGTCATGCTATTGTTTAACTTTTCATAACTCGAAACATGTACAGCGGAATAAAATGTTAAACAACGGACGAAACATTCAAGTGTACATATATTCGTGTGAATAACATGCCCGCGTGATAATAAGTTATTTCCCTCATTCACTCGTCCTTATTTCATTTCATATCACTGTACTATATACTGTAATACTATATTTATAATGTCCATAGAAAAAAAATGCCCCAGGACAATAATAGAAGCACTTATCTCTTCATCTATTCCTCTCTTCGCAAACGCGTTCGTTCGCGTTTAGATCTCTCTCCCCTTCGCAACCCCCTCGTCACCCTTCGCAATTCCCTCGTCGATTTTCAACACCCTCCGCTCTCATTACACACACACACACACACAAACCCAAATAGAGAGATTCCACACACCGACGCCACGGATCGTCCAATCAAAATAATCCTTCGATCGCATAATTACCCCATTGTTGCTCGGCCGAGTCGTTGATGAAAAGATAACACGGAGAAAGAAGGAAGAAAAAGGAAAGGAAAAAAAGAAACACAGCGACGTGCTCCGTTATATAGCTACCTTTGTACAAATCCCTCGAATAAACTCGCGAGTTTTCCGTTCCGATAAATGCGGAGAGAGACAGTGAGAAAGAGGGTGAGGGAAAAAGGAGAGTGCCGTCGCATCCTTGGTCAAGCGAGGAAACGGTTACCGTTTACCTCCTACATCGATGTATCGCTCGTCCCCGTCCGCAATAGAAACCGTCGTTTTTATTTCCGACCCGCCACCGCCGCCGCGGAGGGATTATGATCCGTTCCCGATTTCTCTTTTTGCCGTTACTCCGGCCTCCGATACGGTCGCCGGAATTATTGCTGCAAATTGTCGTCTCTCGTCGTGCGGAATGAAGGACGAACGGACGGACGACGGCAACGACGGCAATGAGCTCGTCGTCCTTTATTTGCCGACTAACTGAATCAGCAACTGGAGGCCTCCTCTCCCCTTCCTCTCGCCCTCCCGCATCCTAGCGAGCGGCAGTCGATAGTTTGTTTTCGAGAGGAAACGATATTTCTCTCCTCCGGCTCTTCTCTCTCTCTCTCTCTCTCCCTCTCTCTCTCTCCCTCTCTCTCTCTCTTTCTCTCATACATTCTTTTTTTCTCTTTTCCTCTGTCGAGTGACAGTGTTGTCTTGTGTTTTCCCACCAATATCGCGCGTTTTCCGCAAAATTATGGAATTTTCCCGACGGGGTTTCGAAACGTCCGAGCGAGATCGCATCTTCGGCCTCTCACGCTATATTTTCCGCGTTGCTCGATGCGCGATGAAGAATATTAAAAAAAAAATCTTTCTCTTCTTTAGTTTTCTTTTATATCGTCTCTGAGAAACCCATTTAATTGACTCAAACTACATTTTTATTTGAATATGGGCAAACAAATGTTTCGATTGTGAGAACTAAGATTTGGTTTAGTGTATACGTGAAAATATGTTAGTTTTTTGCAATTTTTTCACTGATAATTAATATTCAAAATTCAAGCTAAGCAACAGACCGCCTATATTGGAAACGTTTATGACGATTTGATCGATATATGTCACATGTCATTATCCACTTTCAGGTCGATCATTATTAAGCATTTGTTGATATATTCGTAACTTACTTTTCGCCGTGTTTTAATATTACTAATCTTTTGCATTGATCTTTTCTCCCCTTTTCATCTAATTTTCTTGTAATATTTCTTCTAATTCATTTATATCCAGATTGTATTAATGGGAAAATTTTCCGTCAACAAATAAATCCATAAATAAATAAATACAGACTTTTCGAGCGTTCGAATCGAATCTTCACGCGAAATACAGCAAATTCCCGTTAATTGAAACTCACGGGACCAACACTCGACGCTCGACCGAGCGCGGTCGTCCCAATTACGCGAGGAGCATTCCGCGGGTTCTTCCCTCGATTTGTTTTCGCTCGGCGTACGAGCGAGCGAGCGAACGCGGATCGGAAGGAGGAACGGCCGATCGGAGAGGATACACCAGAATGCGCGTCGACAATTGGCGCGGGAAATGCCGTACGTCCTGGCACGCGTTCTTTCGCGACTATTTCATCACTCGCGCACCGGCCGCCATTCGGACGCGAAACAGCCGGATCCTTCGCCACGATCTGCCTCTTGCCGTCTCAATTTGAATGATTAACGAACCTCAATATTGCATCGCGTTCTCTCCCTGTTTCTCCCTCCCTCTTTCCGCGGAGCGTGCGGTTCTTACGCGGCCACGTGGACGAAATTAAACGGGACGAATCCCGAGCTCGGGGAGGCGGGCGAATTAATTCGAGCGCGGTTCTCCCGAGACCCAATTTGATCGCGTCGATGCGGCGACGCGAGTCGCATCCGCGAGTCCCGTCACGTCGGAATCATTCCGTCGTGCTCCCGGGGCTGACGAAAACGGTACACCCGGACACTCGGCGGTCCGACGACGACTCGGGGCGCGCGCGCGTCCTCGTCTTAACTAATTCTTTCGTCACCCTCCACCCAGACCTCTCGTATCCCGTCTGATTTACTAAAGTAGAATGTCAGGGTCCCGGATGTAGTGCCTCCCGGTGGGTATGGGACCCGGGCGATTCGGCGAGAAGAGGAGAGAGAGAGAGGAGGAGGAGAGAACGGTTCAGATCGAACGATCATCGATCACGCGTAATTATCGACAAATATTTCTCCGCGGACAGACTTGACGAGAGACGGGCGAGGCGCGGAGAGCAAGAGGAAGAGGGAAGGGGGGGGGGGTTAAGTGAAGGGGGACGAAAAGACGAGGTTAGCCCAGACAGATGGGAGCCGGTAACTCCGCGGAGATACTCCATGAGGGTTAAGAAGCGGGAAGGAACGCGAGGGGAAGAGTGAGAGAGAATGAGGAGGAGGGGGGAAGGGGGGAGGGGAAGTACCGGCAGTTTGTTTTCAAAGGACAGGTAATAATGGCCCTTAGGCGAGGACCCGGCCGGTCGGTGGCGGGACGAGACGCGAGGAGGATGGTTTGTATGCAGACGGCGGTGCGCGAACGAGACGGTGTCGTTCCGACAGCCGGCACACGTGATCAAATTTCCTGACGACGAGGAGGAGGAGGAGGAGGACAAGAATGACAACGTGGGGCGTTCCTTTTACGTCAGGCAGAACGGAAAACTTCAATACGCGGCGATGACTTCGTCTTCGTCGTTGTTGTCGTCGTTGGCGGCGCAGCACGAGCTGCAGGTCGTCATCTTGATGCACACGCGAGAAGATGACGCCTGTGGTAGAGTTTCCGTTTCTGAAAGAGGAGGAGAGCTCGAGATAGATCGTTTCTTTTCTTCGGTGGCAAGATGGATCATCGAGGACGGTCTCCGCTTTCGGGAACGAGCTGCCCGCGGCTGCGCGAGCTCTCCTCTCGTCTTCACTGCCAAACGATGTATCTCGGGATTATTAAAAAAAAACAATAAATATATATGATTTAACGCGTAAAGAGGAAGAAAGAGATTATGTGTGGCAAATAAGAGCTGTTGCTGGATGCTGAGCACGTGAGAATTAAATCGTTCGACAATGTCACGCCGTACTTATTTCCCAATTTTCCAACATATATGTTCTTTTCACGTTGAGTTTTTTTAATTCACGCTTTACTATTAATTCTATGTAATAAATATATTCTCTCTCTCTCTCTCTCTATCTCTCTCTCTCTAATATTAATAATTACAATATAATAATATTAATCCTTCCATTTGCATTATTTAATTTCTTCGTACTTTATAATAATTTATCATCCTTCGTGCTCGATCGATATTCGCTGGCACCATTTTTAACGAGGATAGAAATGGACGGAAAAGCTTGACTCGATACAACAGTTGCTGCAGAATACGCGAAAATAGATAAAGCTTCATTATGAATCAAGCTCGGCGACGGCAACGAGTGCGTGCGTGTGTGTGTGTGTGTGTGCGCGCACTTTATTTGACGCTTAATTCGCGAAACTTTTCACGCGGCATCATCCGCGCTTCCGGTCGGAACTTTTTTGAAATTCACTTCATCGCCGACGTGTACCTTTCTCTTATCCCTCGATACATCGCGCGTCTCAAAGTTACCCGTGTCTGCTCGCGAGTGCTGCGTTCGCGCAGCTCTTCCGGAAGCATCGAGAGCGCTTTTCAAGCCCCGTTTATTGACAGTCTCTGGATCCAGCGTCGGATCGGTCACGCGAGGTTTCCGCCACCTTTTCCTCCTCCTCCGCCGCCGCCGTCGATATTTCGAATATAACGCGAGAAGTCTTTGCTGGGCGCGTCTTGCCCTCCTCGCTCGTATCTGAAATTCCGCTCGAAAGGCGGAAATTACTGGTACTCGGGTGTGAACTCGCGAGAAACTCGGCGCGGAGCGCCGACCGTCGTCCTCGCGATTGTCAGGGTATCGAAACGCTCATGAGCGAGCGAGAGCGCCCGCTGTGAACGATAATGGGTCGGGATTGAAAAGCGGATAACGAGACGGTGATGTCGTCGTCGAGATGAAATCTCCTCGAGCCGCGATTGTGCGGTTCCTACGGCTCGCGGAAAGCAACAAAGAACAAAACGGCGAGCGCCGTGATTTCGCGCGACTCCGCTAATACTGCCCGCCGGCGCCCTCGGCTCGCGGATTCGCGGGGCGAAATAGACGGGATAGGTGTTCGCGAAGATCCCCCGGAGCGGATTGAGAAGTTTTAGAATTTGGGATCCTCTTCCGTCAGTGCGTCTCGGGAGTTCAGAATCCTCTTTTGTCGCAGAGACCCCGCGGATTTTTCCGACGGATTTTCAGGTCTCGGTTTCTGTGTCTCGGGATCCTCGC
Source organism: Dinoponera quadriceps (assembly GCF_001313825.1). Classification (NCBI taxonomy): domain Eukaryota; kingdom Metazoa; phylum Arthropoda; class Insecta; order Hymenoptera; family Formicidae; genus Dinoponera; species Dinoponera quadriceps. Next base: position 1,423,759 of record NW_014556754.1, read on the forward strand.
AGGATCCTCGATTTGTCGGGTAAAATGGTAAAAAAACATTTTCTGCTTTCGTTAAAATCGACCCTTGTTAACCAATTTTTGTATTATCGTTTTATATAGCCGTGCATTGATTTAACATATTGCGTTTATTTTACTATTGTTGTTTATTTAATTATGTTATTTCATTGTTTTAATCCGTTTAAATGATGTTATGTCTTTTTCTTTCTATTTTTTTTTTTCACTTTATTTTTTATGTTGTAATCTAACAAGTGTAAACAATTTCATTATTTTATCTGTATTTTATGTCTAGAAGGAGTTTTCATTCTCCCGTTTATTTAATAATAATAATAATAACAATAATAATAATAATCTCAACACATTCAATATTCAATATATGTAAATGTTAAAATAATTTAAAATAATACATTTTATACTTCACTCGATTAACGTATGGATATTAATTTTGTTAATTTTTTATATAATATGTTACTTTTTAACATTCACTTTGTGATTTGATGATTATGTTAAATTAACACATAAAACTTGTATGGACTATTCGGCACATGTGAAATGTGTTAAATTTAATACGAAATTTTTCACTGTGTACATCTTTTAATTCAGTGCTCTGACTTTAAATTAACGCTTTATTATTAATCGACTTCCACATAATTAATATTCTGTGATATATTAATAATATTATAATATTATTAATATAACAATACATATTTAGTAATATTATTATTAATATAATAATATGTAATTATAACAGTATCAATATTAATTCTTACATCTGTATTATTTATCAAGGTATCATTATTACCTTCGTAATTGTACGGAGCCGAGGCTCCCGGAGCCATGGTTTCTCAAATAACACATCGGCTCCCTCGCTCAACGACGATAATTAGCCCTTTATTATTCCGTCGCACAATTTCCCGTCTATTTTTCTCGCAATAATGTGTTTCGTGGAAACTGAAAAGGTCTTTCTCTTTATGTTGCAGGTGAGTGTTTTGCCTCCTGCGGCTACGCAGTATCATACTTTTGAGGAAACTCGCTTGATTCTCTCTCTCTCTCTCTCTCTCCCCCTCTGACGTACTTGCGTTTATGTAAGCTTCGTATATACGGTAAGTTATTTTCATCTCTCGCCCCCGTTGAAGATTATGTTTTTAATTTTTGTTAACGCGTAATGAACGTGCTAGTCTCGCCACCGTATATCGCGTGTTATATCGTGAGTTATATCATCCGGTATACGGGGTATCCTGGAAAACAAACAAATACCCAACTCCGATAAGATGCAACTTTTCGTCGTTTTTAATCCGCGTGGGAAAATGTGCGCGTCTGTGCGCCGTATAACTATTTAACGGCTATTCAACGGTTTTTACTTTCGCGTGGATTCAGTTTTCTTCGTGGAATTCTCAGCTCACCTCCACGTGTATCGTCCATTCTATCGGTAATATTTTTGTAATCTTTTTGTAGTCCCCACATTTTTCTCTCTTTCTCTCTCTTAGAAAGTGAAATTTCATTCGAACGACAACCAACTCGATAGAAATTCGAGCGAATTCTCACTTATACAGAGTGAACGCCCCATTCTGAATGGTCGGGTGAATATTTTCATTCGGAATTGAAGATCGAACTCGATGTGCTCCACTGTCACAGGAACAGATTCACTCTAATCGATTGAAATATTCACTCACATGGAGCCAAGTATCCACTCTAGGCTTGGGTGAAACGTTCACCTTTGCGATTCCGCGTTTCCACTGTCGCCTCGGTCGAATTTTCACTTCGTTTTTAGCGACATTTTATCCCGGGATATTTCGAGGTCTCTTTTTCTGTTTTCATTATTTCTTCTCACTGCACGTGCGCGTTTTAATGTCGCGCGTTTACGTCGCGTAACAACACTGTACTCCCCGAGTTCTTCGACTGTTTTCACTTCACCGGGACACCCGATAGCGCGCGCGCGCGCGAGCACCCGTTGTATTTTCCGGCGGATAGTTTGCTCGCGCGAGAGTTACACGCAAACTCGCTTCAGTTTTGCCTCAATTTACGTCGCAGTTTGTGAATGATTACACCCGATAGAAACGCCGTAATCGGATCACGGACGCACGCCTCCATCTTTTTCGCGTTAAAACTTTTACGTAATTTTCATTAGAGGCAGCCCGCGCCCACCCCCGTAGCACGCCCGCTCCTAATTCTTTCAGGAACTTAATTATCGAGACGCCGGCCACTTTTTCCCCTTCAGCTTAGGAAATCCTCCGCCGAACTTGCAATGCGAGCGGTCGTTTTTCCCGTATCAATTAATCGCCCCGGGCGAAATCTCCGTTATGATACGCGAATCGATGCGTGAAAGCAATCCGATTAGTTTCCCTGTTGTGATACCGGGTCTCTTATTACGTTACATATTTTTTGCGTTGTTTTCGTCGTCGATTCCGAAGAATCTAAATTGCCATGCGATTGGCCGATGGACCCTCGGGAATCGATTAATCTTCGACGAATGACACTATTAATTAATTAATTAATCTTATTAAGCTAAATGATAGTAAGGAAGCTTCTCTGGTATTTAACCAAATATAGAAATGATATAGAAAAAGCGAAGCACAGATGGTTTAATGCTATTAAATATTAATATTATTTTATTCATAGTAACATAATTGTGTGGAAGAATCAAGTATCCACTGTGTTCACACACGTGTCGGATATTCTGCTCAAGCGTACGCGACGTATACATTTTTCCACGCTTAGACCGGTCTTGAATTTCAATATTTTGATACATTTTTTCCCCGAAAACATCCCACCTTTCATTCTATTAATTAATTAATTAACTCTTTTGAACTAATGATATGTATTAAATATTGCGAAACATACCGCGTGGAATATGAGGGGATCCAGGTTCGAATCCTGGCGCAGTATTTTTCACAACATTTAATCGGTATCGTTAGTCCGAAGGAGTTAATCTTATTAAACTTATTATGAATAATGCTACTTATGAATAATCATACGTGCGTCGTCATCAATTATTTCCTCAGTTCGCTCAGAATCTTTTTCTGATACAATTGAGCGCCTCTGGCGCACGGAAAGATGCTTTTCACCAGAGAAGTTTTTAATTGTGCTCAATGAAATAACTGAAAAATAAATGTGTATTATGAATTGTTCCGTATTCTTTGATGTAAATCTCTTGATATAATTTCCCCGGTGAAGTTTTCCCGCGCTACGTCCTCGTTTCCTAAGTACTTTCGCCATCCGGCAACTCGTATTTTGCGGAACGCGGGTAAAAAGTTGCCGCAAATGCGCAGACCGTGCGGCTTTTACGCGAGACCGCGTCTACCCCCGGCTAGGAATGAAACATCAGATAATAAAGAAAGGACGTCGATTATTCGTTGGCCGCGAGCGGCGAACGCTGAACGTTCAAACGAACGAGCAGCCCGCGAATGCGGCGACACAATGTTCGCAGGTGCGATTGTACGCCGCGGACTTTATTACACCCTAGTCTCTCTCCCTCTCTCTCTCGCTCGCTCGTTTCCCCGTGGCGAAACGGGGAAAAGCCCGGGGGCGGAAATGAACGTCGCAAGAGAGCTTCGTTTCGTTTGATGACGCGCCTTACAACGCCGAAAGTTTGATCGTAAAGCCCACCGGTAACCGCCGTCCAGCCGGGAAAAAGTGCTCGTGAACGGCTGTTTTACGACGAGCGAAGGAGAGCATCGCGGAATCTCCGCGTCAAATGAAACGAGCCTATCCCGTCGCTCGTTGAGCGGCAAATCCCGCTTCCGCGGATATTTTCGAACTCTTGATTCTTCCACCGACGAGGAATTTAATTAATAGTTGAAGGGATGCCATAATTATTGACGAGTTTGACAAGCATCGATAACGTAGGAACGATTCTTAAAATGTCATGTTATAATACATAAACGATCACTCCTACTCTTTTTATATTTCTTGTACATATACATTTTATGTAAATGTGAGTGTGATATTAATGTACAAATATTTTAAATTAGAAAATAAAAAGAATTAAATTAAATCAAATTAAATTAAATTAAATTAAATTAAATTAAATTAAATTTTATTCTGTGTTATTTAATTTAATTCAATTTTTTAAAATTTTCTCCAAACTTTTCATATCTTTTTAGGCTTCTAAATTTAATTAAAAAGGCATGCCAATGTTTTTTGAAGTTTTTTCAATTAGAACATTATACATTCGATACATATAAGCTGCATTTCTATATCAGGTAAATATTTACGGTAATTCACAACAAACGGTGTCAATTTTAAAATCTGTTGTTCTTTTCGTCACATATTGAGCATTGTTCCGATTTATTTTCGCGCGTACTTTTACTGTGCAAAAGCATTTCTAACTCTATGCAACCAATGAGGTGTAAATTTTACAGAAAAAATCAGTATTCTGCGGATAACTTTTAAGTATAGCATTTCCTTAAATGCAAATTATAGAATTTCATTATCGATAATTAAAAGTTGGTATCTGAGAATCAAAGCTCGGATAATCGCTGGATAAATCTCAGGACAATCGGCCGTCGTGAAATATACGATCCCTCGCGGCGACTCCGAGCTTGGTGAAAATCTACTCTTGGATTATTGAATAATCCTCAGATTCTGAGCCAATCAAAGATATCGAGTGTGATGCGTCAAAATAGCCTATGAATAACTAGCGCGGTAACCATCTCGAATGTCCATCATGTTCCCTATTAATACATTAATTAACTAATCCATTGCTATATTCCCCTCCTCCCTCGAAAATTACTCTTCTGTTATTAAATCCTTAAGTCTCGCGAATTGAACAATCCATCGATTGCCGGTCTAATTTCGGGGCGAAGATTTGAAATTACCTCGTATCCTCGGATTGCGTATTAATCGAGGGTGCAGAATTAAATGCGAAAACGACCTTCTTAATTATTACCTCGCTAAGTAGCTACGTCGAAAATTCGATATCTCTCGTTCTCCATCAATTAATCCGCCGATTCCCGAGACATTGTCTTTCACTTTCCTCATTCGCCCGATACCCGAGCTCGGATTCGGTGGCGCTTTCAGTGCTCGCCTGCGGCGAGCTCCGTGATTCCCGAGCCTACCTGCCGAGGACCCGGTCGGGCCGATTTGGGAAAATAAGCGAGAGCCGTTTTAATATTCGGCCCGGGACCGGTTCTCCCACCGCTCTCGCGCGCTCTCTCTGGGGAGAAAGAGAGAGAAAGGGAGGAAGACGCGTGATGAAGCCGGCGAACACGCGTTGCAATCTCCGCAACGCGCGACTCGCGTGCGCCGGCTCGCGCGAACACGCAAATCGCGTGTTACGAGCGAATAAATGCCGCCGCTGTAGGCGGCGCCGGCTACGCGAGAGGCTCGAGCACTCGTTACGCATTAATTGGTTATCGGCTTTAATTATGTCGAGCCGTGTCGCCGTCGTTTATATGGCGCGCGCGAGCGAAGGAGGAGGCGAAGAAAGAAGGAGGAAGGAAGAGAGAGAGAGAGAGAGAGAGAGAGAGAGGGAGCATATACGGCGTATTCGCGTGCGTGCGTGCGTGTGTGCGACGAGAGAAGGAGGAGGAGGAGAAAGGGCTCTCGATGGTTCCTTGTAAACACCCTTGTAACTTTTAATTACGGCTCCGCCAATTTGCAGCCGAGCAAGTTTACGCGCTCGCTTCGAGTCCGCCGCGAGTCCGAATGAGATTCGCGGCGCGACGGCAGCCGCGTTACACACACCGTTTGTGTCGCGCCAATCACGCCGAGCTTGAATTACGACCGTAATAGCGCGCTCTCGCGCTTTAATTAGGATCATCGCGCGACGTCCTCGCGTCTCCTCCACCTCCCCGTCGCCTCGTCCGTTTTTTACCCCCCCCCTTCGCATTCAGCGACGAACTCAAATTGGCCGCGCTCCGACTTCGATGCGTTTTCGCGTCTTCCTTCTCCGCCGGAACAAAATCGCGCGTCGCCCGGGGGGTGCCGAGGCAACCGTTTCACAATTGATGTCACGAGAAGCACTCGCGAGTCGAGCTTTACTCGCGAATATTGCCGCGACGAACGCTGAGCGAGCGAGATACGCGCTGAATCCGGCGGTCCATCTCCGGGATGGGCGGAGGAAAAAAAGCATCGGTTGCACACCTTCGCGTCGTACGTGCGGCCGCAGCTGCATGCCGTGTAAACAATGGCGGCGGTGGGAAACGGGGGAACGTACGTGCGCGTAACTTATTTACGGATCGGGAAACGCGGGAGAGAGCGCGAAAGAGAGAGAGAGAGAGAGAGGGAGGGAGCATCTTGTATATGTTCGAGCGACGATAAGGAGAGATAGAAAAGAAATAAAGGAAGAGGCAGTGAAGGAAGCCCGCGGGAATCGGGAACGAACGTCGTGTGTATTTCTGTATGCGTGTTGAGGGGTGTGTGTGTATGTGTACATATACACGTGTATTGCGTGTGTGTGTGCAATAAGTATTACTGCACCGCCACCGCAAACTGCATTCCGCTCTGCGCGCGGAATGATAAAATCCCGCTTCTCCGTCCCGCAATCGAACATCCTGGTGCTCTCTCTCTCTCTCTCTCTCTCTTGTGCGCGCACATTGCGAGCGAAATATTTTTATAATTCACGAACGACGCATCGTGGCGCTCTTATTGTTTCACTCCGGCCGCGCGCGATTCACTCCGCGCAGGAATTGCCCCGCGAAATCGCGCCACTTATCGCGCTCAGTCGAACTTCCCCCTTCCGAAGAAAGGTAACGATGATGATTCTATTTTGGATCATTTCCCGACAGAGATAAAAGCAATTCGAAGCCAAATAACCGGTTGTCGGTGACGTTCGGGTAAATAAGGACTGGAAAATTTGTCGCGAAATATTGGACCCGTGCAACGCGGGCGACTTTTTAAAACGGGGGGAAGGGGAGAAGATCAAACGGGCGCGAGCGAGTCATGAAGTGAAACATTAAATCGCCGATATTTCCCGTTTGAGTCCGCTCGCGTATTATTCCCGAAATTTCTGGGAAACGCAATTCCACGCGGAAAGGTCCTTCTTTCGCGCGATCGGTGCTTTTCGATCACGCGTACGCTGCGTCGAGTGACCAGAACGTTCATTCGATCGTTATCGCCGCCAGAAGGAGGGGGGGGTCGGCCGATGGGCGGGGGCGGGGGATCGCTATCACTTTTTTTCCGCGCCGAAATGGATTTAGTCGAGCGTGCCGGGTGACGGTTTGAATTAAACAGCCCTCGTTGGAAATAAACGGGCAATCGTCACGTACGGAGGGGGGTGACGTACTGCGCCGAAGCGCGGCCTCTCGGATTTCCCGGCCGAATTTCCCGAGATTTCCGCGGACTTCTCCTTTTTTGATCCACGGGCTAAAATTTAGAACGCCCGATAAAGAGCCGGCCGGATCTGTCTGAGAATTTGCGATATATATATTCGACTTTGCGCCGTCGGAAAATATTCCAGCCTACCTCCCTTGAAGGGGGAGCGAGGGGATGAATGTGTCGCCCAACGCGAAATTGCGGTCGCTCCGAGAGCGATGTTCGCGTGGATCCGCGGGAAACCTAAAGGTGACTCGTCACCGACGTGTGATAACTCTCAGATCGGCGGTTTCCGTTAAATCGGAATAAAAATCGACGCGATAAATCGGGAGGAGATTATTCGGGTTCTCGCCGGATCCCTCGGATCCCCCTGTCCGCAGACAGCCGGATATCCGGATCGTCGCCGTTGAAATACAGGCGTGCGATGAGATACGCAGCGTCGGAAAAGAGAGAAAACGATACTTTGCGGCGCAAGATTCTTCCTTTCGGATTAGTCAAGTATCCATTTGATTCCATGAAAATATTTGCTAAGTGTTACTGAAGTAACGATTTACTTGAATGTAGCGTTTTTTTTCTGTGTACATTTGTAAAAGAATAATCACAATAAGAGTGATAAATATTATGGTACATCCAACACGCGCTCGCTTTTTTCCACCGCTACAAATATCCCGACGAACACCGTGCGAAGGCTGAAAATCGCCAACCGAGTCCTTCGCTTCTAGACTGATGCGAATTACGCTTGCCAATACATCGAGGGTGACGCGTACACATCGGGCCGATGAACGTCGGCCGCGAAGCGCCGAAATAAATCGAATTCGACGGGCCGCAGCGCGAAATTCGCGCTCGTAACTTCCGCCACAATCTTCGGCGCGTAAATATCCGCGTCGGGGGTTTTACCGGACGTTCCGAAGCCGACGTGTATTTATCGCGAGCCGGCAGAAATTGTGAATCGCGCGCGACTCTATGGGCCGTGCGACCGAATGCGCGCCGGGAATTCACGGAGCTGACGTGGAAAACCCGGACGTGTCGTTTTGTCGGCGTTCCCTTCCTTTCTTTATCTTTCCCGTTCGGGTTATTATGAACATCGCGCGAGCGCACGGGGGAATAAATAAAAGCGCGATCCGCACGGCGACGGTATAAAGTTCTTCGCTTAAAGCTGTTGTAAGAAAGTTTTAATTTCTCTTGAAATATTACTTATATAATACCTACTTTCTTTCCCTTTCTAATGTTTTCGTATTTCCATTTCACTGCCGCTTATTTTTCTGTCGTCTTTGTTACTATCAGCGCCTTTGAAAATTACACAAACATTTGCTAATTATGTTTGATATACCAGAGGGATAATTTCCCGTAAATAAAGTATAATGAAAAATTCCGCGACGCGCGGAATTATATCGTGACGACGACGACGACGATGCTTGTATCGCTGCGGAAGACGATACCCCGCTCCGGCCGGAATTAACGAACGGAATTAACGAGCGTAAAGTAATACCCGCGCCGTGTGCGCGCGGAAAGAATTCGTCGGTAAATAGCAATGTTATACATATAGACACGTCGTACATCATGGCGATGTGTGACGGTTCTTGTCACACGAAATTAATATTTGCTTTGTAAAGGGGTAATATGTGTTTTCCCCGGCAGCGATAACATTTCACCCTCCCTCCCCCGCGGAGGATAATATTTGTTTTGCGAAAATTATTTTTCCTTTCTCGCCGTGCATTTTAAGAGACGGACCCGAGTCGGACGCGCATTTCTCTTCATGAGCGAGGAAACGGGGAGGGGGGGGGNGAAGAACGTGGCGGAGTACGGGCTGTAAAGCGAGTTATAATGTCGGACAAAAAACCGGCCCTTATCCGGCTGGAGCGCCGAATGTAAAAGGGAGCTGTTTGTTAGCCGCTCTTTCCGCGTTCAAAATGAGCCGGTCGTGGGTTCCCGTGGAGCAGGTGGAAGAGGAGAGAAGCGTGTGGAAACGGCGCGAGCTGTTTAAAAGCACGAGCAGACTTATTTCCAGGTGTCGGCGGGTGCGTAATTTTCGGGAAAGTTCGAGACGTCGGCGCCGCGGATTTAAGGAGGTCGTACGTCGCGCCCGACGTATATACGGGGTTATTCAATTAAAATGCGACCCGGCACGTGGGCGACATAATTTCGGCGGCGAGTGTTCCGCTTTTGAATATACGGGGAGAGGGAGAGAGAAGGAGAGAGACTCGTTCTTTAACGAGTTCCTTAACGAGTGGAGTCCATTTTTCGCCGACGTCGAGGCAAGTGTCGCGGAAAACGAAATATCGAGAAGTCTTTTTGCCTCGCAGATGAAGGTGACAAAAAGACGAGCGAGAGAAAAAGAGAGAATGAGATACAAGCGCGGACGAGTGGAATTAAACGGTGATACTTCGGGGTTCTCACTCAATGACGATCAATTAATAGTTAAGTAGGATAATTTTCTCATTTTTGGGCGATTGTGTTATCCGGTGATCTTCACCAGAGAAACGATTATTCGTTTCCCTGGAAAAAAAATTTTCGAACTGTGATTACGACGATTCATGAATTTTTATTTACCTGTGGCTCAGTTATTATCGCGAAGACAAGTTTCTAAGCGGCAACATTCCTAAGCAGATGTTCAGACAGAAATCTTTGCAATTTATATTATTACGCTTCTCAACCTTCCCCCCCTTCCTCTTTCTCGATAGACGCGTTTTTCTGGGAAAATCAAAGCGCGTTGCGTCGAGCGTGGCTAATTGTTACTTAGAATCGTCCGCGAGAACGCTGAAAATAGACTCACTTTCGCGCACGGGATTCTTCCGCGGAGCTTTTCCAGGATTTCCCATGCAATTATCGACTAACGAGCCGGGCGCGAGCGGAGGTGATGCAACATAATTGCATTCCGGGGCTCGCGGAGCGCTACGAGAACTCGCAATAACTCGAGCGAAGAACTTCCGAAACGAGCGAAACTAGTTCGGCCGCCGTCGAAATGGCGGGGGGGGGGGGGNTAAGGAGCGAACTATCCCGGGCTCGCGCGCCCACGAAATTACGCGCGGTGTCCCGACAAAGACGCCCGCCCGTCGTCTTTGCCGCGAGAGAATGGACACGTATAAAAATAGTGACGCGCGGAATTTTGGCACTTTGACGACCGCATTTACCGCGGAGAATCTTCACCCGCCGCCGATGCATTTCCCGTGCTCGCTTGGACCCATTTAAAGGGACGAGCATTCCCCTTGTGATGTAAATCCGCCCAACTATTCGTATTCCAATATTCAAAGCGTTAATATAATTTTGAATATTTTTTAATATTAATATTAATTATAATATTAAAATTTATAGATCGACAGTGTACAAAACAGGTATATATCTTCATAAGGTGATAATCGGTGGCAGAATTGAAGTCACGCGCACGTGACAGCAGCTATTGCAAGGATATTCGAACGTTCGACGTGCGACGAGATAGAAGTGACTGCGATCGAAGTGTGCCGATATAAGAATAATAAGAATATAATAGTAAAAAGAAAATGATAATAATATGCCGGATGTCCCAGAACAATAAGGACAAACTTCGTGAGAGCGTAGAACGGATTGAGAGAAACGAAAAAGTCTCGTTTTGCAAACAACGCGCAAAATTTCGAATTATTAATTATTGAAACTGACCGTGTACAAAGGCTTCTTTAATTAACATATGCAAAGCCTGGTGACAGACATCAGTGTATTGAAATCTTCAATATTAAAACCTGTTGCTACGTACAAGCTAGCTCTTATACACTTGTAAATCCAGCCACTCTGAATAAAATAAATCCTTCACCATTTCGCAAAATAAATAAAATAACACGCAAATTTTTGAGTTATTAATTAAAGAAGCCTCTGTACATGGCTATTTTCAATAATCAATAACTCGAAACTTTTCCATATTGTTTGCAAAATGGTAGAAGACACTTTCGTTCACCTTAATCCGTTCCACGCCCTCACGAACGACAGCTCGTCCCTCTGTTGGTCTAAGACATCTTATATAATAACAATATATAATAATAAGAATAATAAAAATTCACGTGATAAAATGATAATAGGAACAGCAACGTTGAAAGAATAACGTCTACAACGAACGTGGCGACAGGGGTAACAATGTTGAGCGTGTAAACGGCAGGTACGATAACAAGGACGATAACAAGCACGGCGATAAGGACGATAACAGAATGAAGGGAGTCGAATTTTCGAATTAGTTCGCAGAGAACGATCCTCCGTGCGCGTGCACGCCGCCGTCTCCGTTCCGCTTTTCTCCCATCGCGCAGCTCGCCGATATCGATAATCGCTGGCCGTGTCGAAGAAGGCGAAGAGCGCGAAGTATATTTTCTTTTCTCGACGAGAGGAGAAACGCTGTCGTCGTCTCGGGGGCGTCGAAAGAGCGCGCGCGCCGCCTCACGTTGCGCTTCTGGAAACTCGCTTTATCCGGCTCGAAAGTTGGACGTCTCTCGGCGTCGAGGAGTTATTGGGAGTTCTCGAGGCAGCTCGAAATTGCGGAATGCGATTATGTCGCGTCACTTCTGTCACCGTCGACAGTCGATAATTGAGTGAGAAATCGGGCCGGAACTTCTCGGCTGCGCCGCCGGGAGAGCGGCCGTGGTGGAAGACGACGACGACGACGCCCTACGGCTTTCATTAATGGAATCAATCCGCCTCGATGATTGCGTCATTGATTCGCACGGTTCTCACGGTGATCTCCCTACCTGGAGGGATTATTTTGAAGGCGCCCGCACGCGTGCCCGCCCGCTCCGCGGTTATGTCGTTTGGTAAAGGGGCTTATTTCGCGCGCGTTTACTCGAAGTCGTGCGGAGTCTCCGGCGGACGGGATAGTTAATTAAACTTTGTGTCGCGCTGGTGTATCGATGTACACGATATGAAAGGAACGAGTTGCGTACGAGGAATGAATAACGAGGAAAAGGGAGATAGACGTGTGGAGATTGGCTGGTGTTTATAGGTCCGATCTTATGAGACGTATATTTGAGATCGCCGGAGGTCGGTTTTCAAGCGTTTTAGTCAGTAAAACAATATGTACATAGTTTGAAAAATGAACTTAAGATGTTCTTAAATATAAGAACTACGAACATACGTCATATGCAAGAGAGAGAGAGAGAGAGAGAGAGAGAGGATGAGATGTGATGATCATGTATAATGTTAGCAAGCCGTGGCTTATTCGCTTACTTAAAATAATGAAACCGGATGTCCGTAATTTCCTTAAAATCTCCCGAGTTCATCGGCACGAATGCGCTATTTTTCGCGCAGCGAATTGGAAAGACCGGAAAGTTCGCGACTTCGAGGCGAGCACGATTTTGCCACGCGCGAGCTTGAGCTTCCTGCTCAAGGAGTATCGCGGGGTCGACAAGAGGAGAGCAACGAGACGAAGTGAGGGGGGAGGAGACGCGTTATCCCGTTCGTTCCCTTTTAATATCCTCTCGGTTCGTCGGGATCAGAACGGAGGCAAAAGGATGTCGACGATGAGAACGACACGACGGCGGGACGACGGGTGAAAAGGGGGTGAGAGAGAGAGAGAGAGAGAGAGAGAGAGAGAGAGAGAGAGAGANCGTCGGACTTAGCGAGAAAGGGATTTTGTGCTTTCGAAGCTCACCTTTTGGAGAAGAGCACCTTGATACACGATGATCAATCTTCCCTCTCCCGCGCTCTCTCCTCTCCCCCCAACCCCTCTTCGTTCTTTTCTCTCTTTCATTCCACTTAACAACGAGGTCGCGAGTAAACGCGATGCACCGGAATCGGCTTGATTAATTATCGCCTTATTCGGTTCTTTATCGTCCCTGTGTCGATTAGCGCCGTTACTGTTATTGTAATCATTACACGAGAATGCGGTTGAAATTTGGAGCGATCTTCGAGCGAAAGTTAAAAAAAAAAAACTGCTTCACGTTCAGTCTCATTAAAAAAAAGAAAGGAAAAACAGATATGCAAAGAACAATAAAATTGTGCAAATTACGTCAATATTAACATAAGTAAATAAAAAAAAATGAAAAAATTGTGCGCGTGCAAACAATTGCGCGCAAACATTCACGCAAATTAAAATTTCCGCCGGGAGCCCCGGGTGCCTGTGCAAACAAACAGTAGTTGTTTTACACTCCGTGGAATCGTTAACCGTTTAAAAAAAAAGTAGTTCGTTGAAAATTACTGCCCGGATGGTGTAATCGGCACAGTTCAAGCGGGCGCCACTCAACCATAAATATAAAAAATTCTGCAGACGATCTCAGCGTTCTGTGAAAATTTCGATGAGACTTAGGGATTCATCAGAGATGAAGATAAGCGATTGCAAGTCATATCGCCGCCTGTTTCCTGCGTTCTTCCGTCCTGTAATCGGTTCCTGGCCCTTCATCATGACCAGCACTCAGTAATCTCACCCGAAAGAATTAATTGATCGCGGCCTTAACTATCGCACATTAACCGTTAATAATCATTGAACACTACGGGCGAAACTTGCAGTACGTACGATCCTGAGAAATTTCGTTTGGAATATTTTCACTACGTTAGTTAGTTCGTTTTGATTTCTCGGCCGCTGAATGGTCGTGTTTTTTCGATCGAGGATCGACGAGAGCTGACGTAGCACTTTTTTTCCCCACTGTTTTGGTACTCACACATGTCGCGCGTACCGTCGAGTGACACTTGTCCGTGACCGCCTCTCATTAAGTCTCGAAACGACGAACGATGTACACATCGCGGACCGTGTGTTATTATTCCGTAGTGTTAATCGACATTTCCGTGGGCTCTTCAAGTATTTCACCGATCTCTCGTCGGCGTTGCGTCGTACATTAACACGCGTTTCTACAATCGAATCGTATCTTGTACCGAGTGTGGGTGCTATTGTCAGTGTCACGATGGAATATCCAGTGCAGCAGGAAGCTGGATCGGAAAGCCGGAGGACACTGTACGACGGGACACGGCCGTGATGCATCGTATATTTCAAAGTGTGTCAAGTCATTTGTTATGCAGGAGGCTGTCGTTTTTAACTTACTGGGAAGGGAAAGAGATACCCCAGTTGAAATTTAGACCGGCATTCGTAATCTCATCATTTGACAAATAATTATAGTTTCACAAATCTCCGGTTAATATTAATCAAAAGGGAAAATCTGATTTTTGGGTTAATTTTGTTTAATAATAATAATAACTTTTTTATTCATAACTTGATTATTCAGCGGGTATATGCCTGTACTTATTACATTGTTTTATACTAGAAATATTGATTCAAACAATTGATTAACGGTCCATGAATACGAGTCTATGTGATTAATTATGTTCCAATCAAAGATCCTAAATAATTCATAACTATGAATACCGACCTTAGAATTAATTTAATTCCACAAGTGCTGAGTTATACGTGTAATAATGTATCTCGGGTCGCGTATATGATTTAGTTTGCGCCAGCAGACGTTCTCTCTCTTCACTTTTGCTCGACCTTGTTATGGTCCAAATTTAAACCTCCATTGACAAACAGCATTATTGGATAAGCAATCGTTATTTTTGTCTTTAGAACTTGTTCCTTATCAGCTCTTTTAAAAACTGCTAGTCGTATCGAGATTTCCATTGCCAGCAGAAAATCAGAAAGATTACGAGAATAAGAATTTGTTGTCTCTTTTACCTATTCACACTTTAATCTTTATCAGATTGTCCAATATTTGCTCATCTCACGTACAATATCTGCAGTTGAGTTACGTATTTAACGCAATACTGATTAAAGTTGAGAATAAAGGTTACACACGAATAAAATATTGGGATTATCGAGTATTGAATAATTTATGAACGAGCGTTTTCTGTGGTTTTTCAATACAAGGAAAGTGGCAATATTGCAGCACCAAAATAGAACAATAGCCTGTATGATATATTTCGAGATTCTTCATTGATCTTTCAAGCTCGACGGAATTTCCAAGATTAATACGGAACTAAAATTTCCATTCGGGGTACCTCGTCGTCAGATTCCCTTGCTATTGAAGTATGAAGAATAAAAAGTTTCAAAGTTCCGAAGTCTCGAGATTCCGCAGATGCGAAGCATCTCCAAAAAAGCTTCGATTATCTAACAGTCTCGAGGTCTGCGATCTTGCAGGGGGGAGGGAGTCTCGAAAGTCCGAAGTTTCAAAATTCCAAAAGCTCGAAGTCTCCGTAGCTTCGATGCGCTTAAAGGTGTCGAAGTTTCTGAAATCACGAAAGCATTCGACTCGATCCGGAAACTTGGGGAGACTTCGAGACTCGACGGTTTCAAGGTTTCGGGATTCCGAAATCTGCCGAAGTTTTACAATCGTGGGTCTAATAATGACTAAAAATAGCGATGTTTAAGCAGACAAATTATGTAATACATATCTCCAAATTACGACGGTAGAATGTTTCTTGTAAAAACGGAAGATCCGTCGAGATAATTTCAAAGTTTCGAAATTTCGAAGCTCATTGAGGCTCCACCAAATCAAATTTAAAAACAATTACGGAATACCGACATTTAGACAGGCAATATATATATTTATCTCCGAATTCCGATGGTGGGACGTTTCTCGCGATAACGAAAATCCGGTAAGATAACAATATTTCGAAATTTCAAAGCTCCACAAAATTGCAAATATCAAATCGACTAAAAATAATGTGGTTCAAGCGGACAATGTATTTACATTGAAAAACAGCTTTCATAATAATAGAACAATAGCCTGTAATAATAATGAAGTTTCGGTCATTACTGCCGAATGCGTTTAGTTTCAACTAAATATAATGTGAATGTGACCAAATAATGTTACGAATAATAACAAATAACTTGAGCAAGTCTTAATATTTGTCGCCAAGGTTTGGTAATTATTACTTATTTATATGATACACATTAAACTGTTTGTTAAACGAAACCGTATTGTTTAGTAATATTTACCACATTATCTATCAAATATTAAAAATTAACGGATCGTTTAATAATAGTCTTCAAGTGCTTTAGTAATTGCTAAACTAGTTGGTGATTATTATTTAAAAAATATGTGCTATTGTGTTATTAATAACCAAATAATTTAATTGACTCAACGTTTTCAGGAATTTGCTTTACTAATTATTACGTGATCATTATCAAACAGTTGATAATTATTACCACACTTGATATGGATCACCAAACATTGCGCTGAAACGTCGAGAGTGAAATATATTTGTTAACTATTGCGAGCCCTTTTTCCGGTGTGCACACCTCCGAATTCCAACGGAACGTTTCGCGCGATAACGAAAAGTCCGTCGAGAGAAAACCGTAGGGGGAGGAGGGGGGGCGGGGAGGGATTCGTCATCCCGCTAATAACGAATTACCGATAAATTATTAATGCGCAAATGTAAACGCAGTTCGTTGGCGTGCAACGCGCTGCAGGAGTGCAACGTGATGCGGAATACATTATGAAGAAACGACGCGTGGACGTGCGTGCGCGCGCGCTGCGGCTCGATGTTGCCAGTATTTCCATATTTATGCAAGCCGCCGTTACATTTCGACGAGTCCGCACTCGCGCGGATAAACAATGGCGGGACGAATATCATTTAGCGGCGTTTCTCGTGATTTATGGCGCGGCGATGAACGCCCATGTGTACACACGCGAAAATAATACGGCGGATCGGTGACAAATGGCGCGTCCATGATTCAATATTTACGCGATTGTTATGACGCGCTTCGTTCCGGCGATGTTAAAACGGAATATCCATTACTCTTGAGAAGCGAGTATTCGGATTAACAGCGGGGTACGGGGCGAGAGGTGATCTCGTGCGATATCGGGCGTTAAAAGCGGAGGGCCACGTGTTAACGGGGTGCGCGCGCGCGCATGAGGGTTGTTTCTCGAAAAGGAAAATCGTCTCGATTGCGTAACTCGGAAGTAATTTCGACGCGGGGAGGTCGAACACACCGGGAGGAGTTCGAGCGGGAGATATCATTTTGTTCCGTTTAATTCTCGAGGTTCAGCTGGGTTGATCTGAAATTAAATAAGGAATTATGGCGGAGGCGCGCTCGGAAAGCTCGACGATGTACGCTTGGTTTGCCCATCTCCGAGGTCGTAAATATATTTTATCTTCCCATATATTTATATGCATTTTTGGTATATTTACCCATTTTACCGCTTATCTTATTCCTGCATATATTTGTAATTGTGCCGTAAAGTATGCTCGTGCAATTTTCCCGAAATGAAAGCGCATTTTTTCTCCCCGGTCGCGAAACACTCATATTTTATTTCCGGTCACGCTTAATCGCAATTAAATGTGTTTCACTTTCGGGGAATTACCCGCGGGGGCTGTAAAACCGACGTGCTCTTCTCTCGCCGATAAAAATTGCGCCCGTTACATTGTATATTTCTTTGCCGGGGGTGTATATGGGGCCGACGGGCCACTTTGCGAAGCTAAAAAGTAGATTGCGCGCCGAAACAAGCAATCCGCCGAAGAAACAATTTGCTGCGGCAGCCGTAATAAATAGAGGGGGAGGCCTTTCTCCGGAGGAGAACCGGATCGGTTATCGGGGGCAAACGCGATTTGTACATCCTCGCCGATTTATCCTTTCACGGTCGGATCCTTTCCTCGTGGTCCTTTTGGGGGTGTCCGGGCCGCGCGCAATTAGCAAAAGCCGCGCGATAACGCCGAATGATCCACCGATGGATCCGGGAGATCGTTAGGGGCTTCTCCGCGCGCACGGAGGAATGCGGTCCCTTAACCGGGGGAAAAAGCGATCCTGCTTCCAAACATTGCGGCATGCTGCATGGTATGTAGCGCATCCGCAATTGCCTACGATACATTCGTCCGAGACAATCCCGTATATGGAGAATCTCCGTGCATATCGGGGAAATTGTGAGAGAAACAAAATACGCTTCAGCTCGGAAGAGTTGAGCATAATTAATGGCAAATTAAATATACACGGAGGACGACGAAGTATATTAATGATTCCGGCCGGATTAAATGGTATATATTCTTCGAGAAAACTGTTTGTGAAATAACTCTCCCGTAAAGTTCACTTTAAGTTAAAATTATTATAAAGGATTACAATTAAAAGTCGATTCAAAATATGCTAGTACATCAGTAAAAGTTACGTTACGGTGAAAAATTGTTGAAGCATTTACAGAAGAATCGGCTTGATTTGCCGGGATCTACGGTAGAACCTGTAATTTTCTCCCTTACATTTTTCGCCCCTTGGTTGAGTTTTTTTCGCTCCTCCTCATCCTTCCGTCACATCCCCCATCCATCGAGCACGATTCTTTCCGTCGTTCGATCGTTTTACGAGCGGCGCACCAGATGCGCCAGGCGCGCGCGCGCGCGTCACTCCTGAAACCGCCCGCGACGTTACGCGATTAATCGAATCAGTTATCTCCGCCGGGAATCAAAGCCGAATTTCGCGATGGGATCCGACGCGGTGGGAGCGGTGATTCATTTGCGTTTGCCTCGAGTTCCTTTCGCGGGCAAAAACGGATTAACCCGCAGCTATATATAGAATTAGGAAAAACTTTCTCACCCTTCTCCCCCTCGTCACCTCTCGGCTCGCTTTGCGCCTATTATATACTCTCTTTTACCACCCTCTCTCTCTTTCTCTCTCTCTCTCTCTCCTTCTCTCTGCGTGTTTCCGTCTTTCTCTCTTCTCTCGCTTGTTCCTCCGGGCGCGTTTAATGCGTTGCGCAACACGCCCGCGGTGATTTAATCGGCCTTACTTTGCGGGCAATATGGCAGAAGCAGGGAAACGCATTTATGCGGGCTTGCACGCCGAGGTTATGAATCTCCGCCCTTGTTTAGGGGATTGCTAAATTTGCGAATTAGAGCCCCCCACGACAGAGCGTTCCGCTCGTGTGATTCGCACGTGCGCGCGCGTGCGAGTGGAACATTGTTCCTGCTTTCGGATGCGCTCGTTGTCACGATCCCTTTGTGGATCGGACCGAAATTTTCGCGGGATGCCCGTCTCCGAACGCTTATTAGAGATCGCTACACGAACACGGCGAATCCGGGCGATTTTCACTTCGGGATCTTTTTCAGTCCCGTCGGCATTTCCGGTCGTCGATGTTCGTCGTTCCGCCCTCGGTTTTGTGGGATGCATGCCTGTTACAATGTGGAATCTTTTTAATTTAGAATTGTGGATTGTTCAGACGAAGGGTTTTTTTAAGATCGTAAATTCGACGGTAGAAGTTAGGAGATTCCCGACCGTTTCAGATCCAAAGCGCTCGTTCTGATTCTGTAATTATTAGATTTTGGAATTTACTATGTTCCTATTTGTGGAGGGAATATCCGACTCTTCGAGAACGGTGAAGATAAATTCCTCACATCACTTATTTTCGTGCTTGTTTCAAAGAAAACCGTCCAGATCGACAGTACGCGGGATAATCGTCTATGTGTGATGCTAGCTCGAGTTGAAAGAATAATTCGACGGGAGAAACGAGGAATGGTGGAATTGACGCAAAATGATATAAGTAGCGCGAGATCGAATTCAGGCGGCGATGAACCACCGTGACTTTCGACTCCGTCTCGCTCGTGAATGGACATGCAAAATTAACGTTGCATCGACACGTGTAAGTGCAATCCGGTGATATTTTGATAAAGATAATGGAGGCGCTGGGCGAACTAAAAGGAGACGTGGATCGCGTTACATCATCGAATTATACGCACCGGCATCTTGGGCCGACGATAATTCCGCAGAGAGGTGAATAAAACCCGAATTGCGCGCCGCCCGGAGCGCGGAGATGCGAATTATATAGGAGAAAACGACGCGACTCTAAAAGCGTCGGTCTCCCCTAAACACGACGGAAGCACGAAGACGTTTAACCGTCGGGATCGCTCTTCACGGCATTCGGTTTCCCGGATTTCGCCGTTAAAGCGAAGTCTGCTTAAGATTGCTCGAGGAACTTTGTTACTGCGTTCGCACCTCGAAAACATAATTCGCAGAGAGCGCCCCATTTTTGATCGCCGCGTGGGACTCGGGGACGATCGATACTCCGAATATTTCTGTCGAATTCGTTCGCGAATCGGTCGAAGGATACGCCGTGTAACTTGATCGTTAAGTCTTTCGGATTGTTTTCTCGTCTACGCTCTTTTAAAATAATCTTCAAACGAAGGATGAGATAAAAGTTTGTCCGTAATACCACACCGCGTTTGGAACTTTTACGAAGCCGTGAAGGATCAATAAATCTGGACGAAAAATATCTGGCTAAGCTCGATGGTTGTAAAGAAAGGAAAAAAAAAAGATATCCGGATAATCTAGATAAATATTCGCGGTGGGATCTTGCAACAAATCCCGCCACAGACTAACACAGGGTTAAAACGTTGACGTACGCGGTAATGTACGCGGGCGAGGACGGAGAGAGAGAGAGAAAGAGAGAGAGAGAGGAGGGGGGAGGGAGAAAAAGAGTGATAGAAACAGTCTGTATAATTTTCAACCGAAACTTATCGCGGGTGAATAAGCCCGAAGCTCAAAGCTTCGAATATCTCGCAGCCTCACGTGCGCTAGTGGCTCATAAGCGCGTATATGTCCGTGTGCACCTTAAAAGGATCCGAAAGGATATTCCCCGCCCACCCTCTCCCCCCTCGCCTCTTCCACCGGCATTCGCCATCTCGCTTTAGACGGCAGAAGCGTCCGGAGGAACGCGGCTTTAAGCTCTAAAGCTCACCGTCATTCTTCACCGCTCGTACGCCGAGCTAAAAGAAGGATTTCCGTTTTCCTCTGCCTCCTCTTCTCCCCTCCCACCATCCCCCTCTACTCCTTCTCTGAACCTCCCCCTCTTTCGCCGCTGCGCAACCCCCGTCTGCCGATCCATCTGCTGGAAAAATGGACGCCGCCGCGGAAAAATCAGACGGCGGAGTTTGCGTGACGCGAAAAGGCGCTTTTCCACGCCTCGGCTTTCAGACGCGACGCCGATTAATAGCGGCGCTCAACAAACTTTGACCTCTTTTCCTTTTGCGGGGATCAGTAAAAGCACGTGATTCTCTAAACTCCCGTCGGCAGCCGGGTGGACGAACTAGGCGGCTGATTGAAGAGAATGATAATTAAAAGATACTATCGCGCGGGATTCCTCGCCGCGGGTCGTCTTGTAAACGAGAGTGGCGCGCCGGCACGTATCGAACGCTCTCGGGAAAAATTTACGAGCGGAAGTTGCCAGGTCGGCGAGATATTGGGCGTGATAATTTATTCTAATCAAAGGAAACTTGTCGAATTAAGTGTCTCGAGTACACGAAATAAGGGTTTCTTTGGTTTTAGTATACGCGTTTGTTTGACTCGATTTTGTTTAATATAGATAATTTAATAGCAAATGTCATTTGGTTTGGATGAAAACATTGTTGTTTCATCAGAGCCACGTTGTTTGATAGGAAAAACAGTATTATTTAGAAAAAGTAACATTGAATTTTCAATAAATAAAAAGACATTTCTTTTATTATATATGAAATATTGTTTTACCGAAACAAAGAATTTTTAAATAATTTCCTAATTTTTTTCAAATTATTTATTGCTTGTGACAATCATCGTAATGTTTAGATGAAAAGCAATATGTTATTGGACATAAGGATATTTATTGTTTGAGAAACTAAGAAAGTTTGCTAAGGAGTATTGAAGTAATTATTCACTTGAATCTAACACTTTTTCTAACTACTATTGAAGTAATTATTCACTTGAATCTAACACTTTTTCTAACTACTATTGAAGTAATTATTCACTTGAATCTAACACTTTTTCTAACTACTATTGAAGTAATTATTCACTTGAATCTAACACTTTTTCTAACTACTATTGAAGTAATTATTCACTTGAATCTAACACTTTTTCTAACTACTATTGAAGTAATTATTCACTTGAATCTAACACTTTTTCTAACTACTATTGAAGTAATTATTCACTTGAATCTAACACTTTTTCTAACTACTATTGAAGTAATTATTCACTTGAATCTAACACTTTTTCTAACTACTATTGAAGTAATTATTCACTTGAATCTAACACTTTTTCTAACTACTATTGAAGTAATTATTCACTTGAATCTAACACTTTTTCTAACTACTATTGAAGTAATTATTCACTTGAATCTAACACTTTTTCTAACTACTATTGAAGTAATTATTCACTTGAATCTAACACTTTTTCTAACTACTATTGAAGTAATTATTCACTTGAATCTAACACTTTTTCTAACTACTATTGAAGTAATTATTCACTTGAATCTAACACTTTTTCTAACACTTTTTCTAACACTTTTTTCTGTTCATTTTAATATTGGTTTCTTTCTATCTCATAATGCTCCCAGAGTAGGACATATTAGATTCTTGACATATCTGTAATTTTTATTTTAAAAACTTTTAATTTTTTTCGTTATTGTATTTTTATTTTTTTTATTTTTATTGATAATACAATTAATTATATAATTTTTTTTTCCTTCAAAAGAAGGAATTATTTTTTCGTTTGTTTAGTAAAAAATAATATAATAATTATAATAACATTTATTCTTATGAATTAAGAATTCAAGTTCAAGTTAAACATTCACTCCTGTAATTCTAAGTGGTGGTGTTTTCGCTGTCGCTTCAAGTGAGTTTTCCCTCGTCTCGAGTAGTTTTGAGCGAGAGGAATGTCGAGAGTGCTATAATTCTTGATAATTATAGGACTTATACTAAAAAGCGCTCTGCTAGATCCAAGATTGATCACTGAAATTATGGTTAAGAATAAGAATCCTTAAAGTGAGAGAGACCCGGAAGTACGCCGCAAAATCCGATTTTTCGACCGTCAAGTTTCCGAAATAAATCCGGAGTAACTAATTTCCGCGGGGATCCCCGTAAATCTCCAGAATCTTCCGGTTCTCCTCGGCTTCTCGAATTCTCGCAGAATCGGACCGCCGCGTTTTTGAACGCTCGCTCGGTTGCTGCTACTTTTCAGATCCCGCTTAAACATTCGGTCGTACGAATCCTTCCGTATCCTCCCGACAGTCGACCGAATCCTCGGATCGCCGCACGCCGCACACACGCTGCGAATTTTCCGCGTCCATCGAGGAGCGTAACTTTAAGCTCGAAAGCCTCCCTCGCCCAACTCGCCATTCTTCAACTTCACTACACCCGGCTAAAAGAAGGATTTCCGTTCCTCTATCTACCCCCCCCCCCCCCTGTCACTCCGCAGCTTCGTGATCCTCGCGCAGGCCGCCGGAAAAAGCGGGAGAAGGGCCTGGAAATCAGACGGCGAAATCTTCGCGACACAAGACGGGCTCTCTCGTCTCGTCTCGTCTCTTGGCTCATCTCTTGGCTCGGCTTTTCTTGCCGAAGGATCGCCCGTCCGACAGAAGGATATCCCGAGGCGATTTCGATCGGTGATGTCCGCGGAACGTCATGCTTATTTCCACGCCCACAAAAGATCTCCACCCGTGTATAATTCTTCTCGCCTTTCCGTACGTTGTTGATATAAATATCGGCATGATAAAAATTGCAACATTTTTTTTTCTTGACGGGTTTCGCAATACACTTTGTATTCAATAGGAAAATGCAATTCTCGAAAATGGCCAAAAGAAGAATTTTCCTAATGGACATCGAAAGCTTTGCGAAACTACGTCGGAAAAAAAATGCTGCAACTTTTGTTATGTCGATTGTACATTATCGGTTCTGTCGCTTACGATTACTTTCAGCTCTTGGAAGTGCACCTTCAGTAACTGCTTCAACTTTATACGCGCTCGAAATATTCGAAAACAAAATTATTTTCTTCGAAAAAAGGCGCTAAGTACATGTGTCGCCGTATCCTTAAAAAACTTATTCTCGAAACTCTAAATAAAAGTTAAAATGACGGGCTTGTCAGATGTATTTTTTAAAATAACTTTCCAAAAAATACCACCTTGCACAGAATAAAAATGTTCAACAAAAGTAATGAAATAAAAAAATTCACGCGAACTGGCCGGTAAAAATGGCAAGTGGCGAGGCAAAGAAAAATAATTTAAAGTGAAAAAAAGTAAAAGATTCGTTTCTTTCGTCCAATAAAAGCAGTGATATATAAAAATTATGTTCTGACCAGGAGAATAATTATATCGCATGGAAAAAGTTAATTTTTTTTAAAGCAATTAAATCTTCCTGCACTTCAAAAAATATGAGAGAAATAAAATTAATTCGCGCTTGAAATGTTAAATTGCTCGATTCAACATTTCTAACATTCTCCGCACGCGGAAAAAGAATTAGCAAGAAGGAACTGAAACGCAACCGTGCTGCTCGTGCTAATGTGCGCTTTTGATTTCGGCTGTCTCTTAAATCAATAATTTATTCCTTGCAAAATCGATAGATTTTAATAGTAACAATAAAGTTTCAATAATAAATTGTTTACTTCATGGTGAATGCGATAATATCCGCGATAATCAATTATTATGATCAATTCTTAGCACACTTTTCAGCAAACTTCCAATCGGCTGCTGAGATTCTATTGCCGTTAAATGATTTCTTTCGCGTGCGTTCGTATCTATTTTCCGACGAAATGTCGACTTTGTCGTCAATGACACACTAGGTCCTCCGGTTTGCGTCAGCGCGAGGAACGCGTCGTCGAATTTTCGCCGGTGTGTCCCACAGCGTTCGCCTTCGTCGGCTTTACCGTGCAAAGAGCGATCGTTTATCTAGGGAAAGAGCTTCCTCCCCTCTCGTTTCCTCTTCGTTCTCGCGTGCCACCTTTTTTCTTCGCAGAGTGTCCAGAATAATCGTTTGTCCTTCCGCGGTGAAATTCCTTGCTCGGCGCTCGGGGGTAGCGGGGAAAACAGCTGGGAAACAGGGAAAACCGGGGCAACGCGCGCGCGCGCGACGTCCACGTCCTTCTGTTTCGGAGCGTTGCACAATGGAGATTTTCATTAAAACACTCTTCGGTCGGCTTCCGACAGCTTTCGGATAAACCGGAATCGCCTCTCCGTCGCGGTTTAGTGGCTGTCGAGTTAAACGGATGAAATGCGAGACGTCTGATTTCCGTCTAGGATTCACACAAGAACGCTAGAGGACGCAGGGAGCTCCGAGGCTTCTTCGAGCGGAAGGACTCGACGGAATTCACGCGTCAACGGACATGGCGCGTTCGTGTGTGTTCTCTCTCGGCAAAAATCCGAGCTCGCCGATGCGGCGATATTTTCGGCTTCCTAACAGCCGTGCATCGCACTCTGCCCTAAATTCGAAAAATCCGATACGCCGAGATACCAACCCTTCTTTTCCACTCGAGTCTTCTTTTCCTCCGCCCCCTTCCCTCTTTCCATCGCGTCAGACAGCGGCGCACCAAGATGTACCCGCGTGTTTCTCACGCGGGAACAAAGCGAAGCGCACGCAATTACGGGGCCGGCTTCGCGCTCCAATTAGCGACGTCACTTTTCCGTCCACGCCGCGCGCAATTTACCCCCTCCCCTCTCCTTCCTCTTCTTCCTTCGCCTCCCTCCTGCGCTTTTTCTTTCTCGTGCCGTAACGTGACCGCCGCCGCGTAATCTCTCGCGATCTCGTTTTCCCATTGCGAAAGGATCGCACTTGTTCTCGTTCCCCTTGTTCCACCTTCCGTCCCCCTCCCCCCTCTCTCTCTTTTTCCCTCTCTCTCTCTCTTTTAGTCTCAGTTTCTATCTTTCTCTCTGCGATCTCGCAACCGGCCAGTCGAGCGTGCAAATCCGCTTCTTGAAGGGGCTGATGAGGGACTCGAGTCGTGAAGGGGGTCGAAGAGAGCGAGAGAGAGAGAGAAGAGGGGGGCAGCGGGTTTTTGCGTGGCGCGCGTTTAATGGCGGTGTTTGCGCGGGGCTTCTTGCGCGACCGGAAATTCCGTTCCACCGCGGTTTCCGCGGCGGGCGTGAAGCCGGGAAAATTGCGTGTCGCGGTTCGTCGATTCCGGAGGGAGGAGGGGGAGAAGTGTGTGTGTGTGTGTGTATGGGCAAGGAAGAGGGGAAAGGGAAGAAAAGGGATCAGCGAGGAAAGAGTGAGGGGCGGGAAGGATTCGATCGGGAGACCGCGGTCGGTATCGCGTTATTAATTTGGCTCTGCGTCCGAATCGATGATGCATGGTAAAAAATGTTGTGTAAATAACGTCCACTGTGATTTTCCTGTTACACTGACATCGGAATATGTTACGAATTACACAAATGTTAAATTAATATATTCATCTTGTTGACATATTAATTTTTCACATATTTACCTTGTTAAAGTAACGCAACATTTCCAGCGGGCCGTTATTTGCACAGAACGTTTTACCGTGTGCATATGCGACTGATTGAGCCGGGCGCGATTCTTTAATAAACGAAAATCCTGGATAGTCGCGGTTACACGGATAAAACAAGAATAACCGTTGAAAGTCACGTGAAAATTATCGTACGTTTAATCATTCCCGTCGCGTTCGCCATCGAAGAGCTTCCTTTGTTTCGAAAAGTGACGCGCCTTTCAAGGTGAAACTACTTGTGCCGTTGCGGAATTTCATAGAAATTTTATTAAAATCGCCGGGACCGATATTATTAATACCAAGGCAGAGATTTTATATCGAGGCTCGTCGAAAGTTGCGAACGCGAGACTCGTGATTTCCGCGCATTTTTCCAGATCGCGTTTCTTCCCCGCTAATTTACAATGTGCACGATTCCACGTGTACATTTCGCGCACAGCGCGGCGGTGTCGAGTGACCCGCGTCCGCCGATACTTCCGTTTCTGTTTGCACCGGCCAATTATTCCGATCGCGACACCGGATAATGGAGGGATCGATGACACCACTCGAATCGGCGACTCCACCGCCGCCTGGTCGTCCGGAGCTCCGAGGAGTCGCGAACCGGACGCCTGCCGACACTCCGCACGCTGCGGAGTACTTTTTTGTCATCGCGGGCCTCGCTAATGAGCGCTCACACAATTACTAAGTAGGCGTCATTAAAGCCCCCCTCGAGCACTCTTTAACCGCGCGGTCTGCCCTCCTTCGCGGAATTCCGGTTTCCTTTTCTTTTGCTCGCTTTCCCGACTCGCGACTAATGAATTTAACGGTGGCACGGAACACAGGTCGCCGGTGTCGTCGTCGTGATCGCCATTGTCGTCATCGTCGTCGTCGTCTTCGTTTCCGCGAACTCGCTGGAAAAGTCCGGCACGAAGAATCGATCATCCACGGGAACACCGCCGCGGGCGTATACCGAGAAGAAAAGTGTTTGGCATTTGCGTATGACTGCAATCGCATAGAGACTACGACAATTACAGTCGGGAGACCCGTGTTTCTAGTAAGCGCTATTCTAGTATCAGCGATGACGATCTTATGCACTTATCGCTATTATTATGTTTTTGTTTCCTTTTGTTGAAATAACACGATTGAAATGATTAACGTAAGATTAGTTGAAATGAGATGAAATAACTGAAAAATTCGTTGAAACCAGCCGAAATAACTGCAAAAATATAATTAAGCTTCTAATCTCAAGATGAATTTTCAGGACGTCAGCGTATTTTTGTTGTTTTTTCAGATTTACCGCAATTATTTCAAGTCAGTCAGTAAAGTTTGTTGTATTTCTTCTCATCTATAAATAAACAGAGAAAGAAGTTTCATGTTATTATTTACTTCTTTTATCGATTTTGTGCATTAATTAGATAGAAATTTGGACCGAACAAAGTTGGAAGAAGTAAAAAAATATACTTGACACCGAGAACGACTGACAATTCTAGCAGGTTGAAGCACCTTCATCTTTCTCGGTGTTCGCGGAATTCTACCTGGGCGAGTCACGTCGAGTTTTCCTGAAGCTGCGAAGTCGCGACGCACTTTCGACCGGTCGCGCACGGGCGAGAAACGCGCAGGAGAGTGCATCGTTGCGCTTCCAGAATGGCATGTAGTGGAAGAAGAGGAGGACGAGGGGGCAGGCGAGCGGGTGAAAAGGCGGTGTAGAAGCGGAGGGG
>NW_014556754.1:1451808-1509143 GCF_001313825.1 Dinoponera quadriceps
GAAAAGGGGGTGTAGAAGGGGGGGGGGGGGGGGGACGGTGAGACAACGGCCTTTAGTAACATACCGCGGGTCGATCTCGAAGTAGCGGTGACCTGCGGGCCAATCTTCCACTTTTCTCTTCATGGAATCGATTAGAAAAAGAGCAACGACGGAGAAGAGGGAGAGAGAGGGGTGGGAGGGGGAGGAAAAGAGAGTCACAGAAGCTTCCGTGTGCAACCTTTCTACGGTGATCGCGGAACTTTCTTCGAGTTTTACTGTACAACAGTTTTAAACGATTTCCGGATTAGCGGAGAGCGCGAATTCGCTGTGATCTCTAGTAGAAATGAATCGGGGCGTACTTCAGGTCTGCGGTGATCCTAGATAGGCGTGTCCCCAAAATAGGCTTGTCTGCAAACCAGTTGCTTTATCTGAATTTTCTTGTTGTTTATTATTAGTGTGATTATTATAGTAGGAGCGTTACATTTCTGTGTAGGGTTTAAACGGGCTTGCAACCTAGGTTACAAGTAGGAGAAAATTGCGTATGTTCTCTTTTCAGCCCCCGTTTTAAGCCTCTACCGTCCGGATGCCGGTTTCTCTAATAGAAACCGCGATAAAACACCGCGAGATAAAGCGGAAATCAAATCAAATAAAGCACGCGCTCTCTTCTCGTGAAGTGCGGAAGTAACTTCAACGTGCGAGATATCGCGGTCCATCATGCATTCAATGCAAATCCTGCATTCGGACGGGCGAGCGGGGATCACCGGCCGCCGAAAAAAGCGCGCTCTTTTCCCCGGAAAGCTCTCGCAAGCCAGGTCGCAACGGCGCAGGTCCACCCGTCGAACGTTACTTTGACTTAATCCGTCGACTCAACAGCCTGTTGACGCGCATCAAACGTTGCATTAAACGTTGAAATCGTCATTGCTCGTTTAGTCATTGTTAGATTCTTTTCTCATGCCTTTTTTTTCGACCACCATTCGTAAACACGCTCGTACGGCGACGGGATGACCGATTGGTCGCACGAAGAGTGTTGTCCGTGCGGCGAACGTTAAAGCGCTTATGACGGCGGTGTCCGGCGCTTACCTGGAAGCCCAGGTGCGAATTGTTCCCGAACGCGACTCGGTGGCGTCGCGCAAACCGTCGCAACTGCGACTACACGGCCACGTTCCGGGAAGTCCATCGACAACGTGTCGACATCGCGAACGAGCGGTCGATCGAACCAGCGAACGACGAACGAACGCGAAACTACGAAGCCTCTTGTATTTTCCTCCCTTTTATTTTATTTCTTTTTTTTTTTCCCGAAACGCTGTTCGCGAATGGACGAAGCGTGCTCGCACACCTCTCGCATGCGTGTCGCTCGCCGACGGATCGAACCGCGAGATGTCGACCGCGACCTTAACCCCTTCGCGTCACGTCGTCGTCGGTAGGAAACGAGGTAAGTTGAGGCAAATCGAAGGAGACTCGGTAAACTCGGCGAGCCGCTATTGCATATTCCGCGTCGAGATCCCGCGAAATGATCAAACGCGCATCGCAACACACGCGCAATTCTGTCTTACATATCTTTAAAATGGAACGTAGCAAATTGCTCGAAATTTAAAATCTCTCGAAATATATCAACTGTTCTTTCCGAATTTCTCTCCAAGCTGTTATTAAATTAATTCATTAATTTCTTTTCTTTTTAATAATTTCTTCAAGGTTTCGTTTTCTCAGTATTTCATTAATCTGAAAAATGTGCAAATGTATTTATATATTTCTATTTTTTATTGGATATAATTTACAAGACGTCGTACGTTGTGTGGAGAATTCAGTACGGATCCAATCGTTTGATCACGTTGGCCAACGCGATGTCCAATAATAGTGATTTTTTTAAACTTATCTCATAACGCTCTCGAAACTAAACTTATCACTCTTACCTTGATGTTTCCGCAATATTGACCTCGAATACCTTTAATCCAACTATATTTTTGTTTCCTTTGTAATGCATGCGAGTGAAGTTATATATTTGTTCTAAAAGAGAAGCTTCTTTTCCGTTTACGTAATAAGCAATAATAATCATTATTCATAACGGATCTTCTCTCGAGACGCCTGTGAAGTTGCAATTTCACGCCGTTAACGATACCCCCGGCATTGATGATTCGATGGCTCGTCAGGAACGTAAGGGGGGAGGTGGGGAAGAGGAGGAGCAGGAGAAGAAGGAGCGAGATCGGGACGAATCGAGACGCCGGCAATTTTTCTCCGCGATTGGCAAGCAATTACTGGCGTGCGCGATCCGCGACGATGATGAAGGCGCGTCCTCCGACAATAAAAGTAGGGGAATCTTATCAGACGCGGTGGACCGCGGACGATCGCCGCTCGATCGATTTCCCATTTCGCTCCCCGAGAAAAGGAGTCACGTGGAGGTTGCAGGAGTTAAGCCGTTTATATTCTCCTGATAAGAATCTGAAAATTCCGGAGCATCGGGAATCTATGGAAATGTTGTTTTGACATAAGGAGAACATGATGTGCGAGGAGATCGAAACTTAACGCGGTCAGCGACCAGTCGTGCGCGCATGCGCATAGATGCGCTGGGATCTCCAGCATGAGGTCCATACGGGCATCACAGGATCTCTGATCCTGGAGGTTTCCGGCCCCGAGCTTTCCATCGTCAGGTATCTCAATAAGTAGCGTCGGAGGGCGATGACGATCGGGCCGCCGGTGTCTTTCGAAAACCCTTGCGGACGGTCGATCGAACTGTTCCGTCGGCGGTCCGAACTGATCCTTTAATCCGCGGGTTCTCAATCCGAAAATCTCGGCGGGAATTCTCGGCGAGTGAAACGGGAAGAAAAAGACACGGGGAACTGGGGCCGTTCGCCTTTCGAGGAAAAGATCAGCGTCGTTTCGGCGAATTTGATGAACGAAGCGGACCGGTTGCAAAACAGTTGCGTTGTTCATCATTTATCGTGTTAGTTATCTTTGTGGGCCGCCAATTAAAAGTTAGGGGGTCGAAAACGGAGGTGGGAAATAGAACTCGCGTGAAATCTTCCGTGAGCAGATACCGTTCGTCTGCACGATTAATACGACTATTTTTCCGTATTGAGCAGTTTTTACTTATTCGTTTTTTTTTATTTATTTTATTTATTTATTATTCGTTTTTTTTTTATTTATTTGCAGGAAACGTCCCTTTGGTACAGTGGAGGAAAAAAGATATAAAAAGACACACGGGAGATAGAAAAATAGTATAAAATACAAAAAAGAGAGGGCTCTGATGCCCGAGACTTCTAACGCCCGTCTACATGCTATAAAAACTCACTTCGATTCATTTTCGCATTGTTATAAATTTAAATTGCGCATTTTATTGTGTATTCTTGTTTTTTTTTTTTTTAACAACTATTGTATGCCAATTAAAAACGAACCGGAGAGATCACAATCGAATGAAAAGTCGGGCTCGCTCGACTATTTAATGACTCGCGCAAAATTTCATGCAGCTCCCGCGAGTTTCATCAATAATGTAAGCTGACGATCGCACGATCGTTAACTTTAAATCCTACCGTCGGCGGAAGTTCGTGACGCGCTGACATTTTTCGACGTTGTTACGAATTTTCCGTTTCGAATTGCTCATTGCTTTGTCGTCGGGCTCGGGCGCGAGCTTCGTGGGTTAAGCGGGAAGAGAAAGGGAAAGGGGAGGGAATCTATCAAATTCCCCGAGTGGAAGTTTGAAATCTGAGAACCGCTGCTTTAACCAATAGCACCGAGTGCACTTCGTTCTTTGTTCGCCGGCGCATCGGACGATAAAAACGAGCAGCGCTCGTCTCTCATTGTAATTGTACCGCCACTATTTCTCGGACTATATTTCAACGCTCGTTTTTATTCAGGGATGAACCGCTCTCGATTTTTCCGGTTTTATATTAATTATACCGAGGAGATCGCGGCGAGAGAGAAGGGGGAGCGAGCGGTGAAATCGTATTCGACGCGCGTCTTCTGTAAAAATAAAATTCGCTTCCCGTCGCTCAATCGCAAAATGAAGCGACTTTTACAGCCTCGTCGTCGTCGTACGATAAATATTTACGCTGCCGGACGTAATAACATTATTAATATCGATATTTTGCTGCATATCGAGGTAACGCAGGAAGAGGAAGAGAGGAAGAAAGAGAGAGAGAGAGAGAGAGAGAGAGAGAGAGAGAACACGTGCTCGCTCAACTCACTGCCATGACATGCGGACGCAATATTCGATAACCGTTGAATGATAAGAATTAATTACGATAATAATAACATTGTAGCGACACGTTAAAATAACAACGGCAGAAGTAACGAGGGATAATCGATGAAACATATTTCGCAAATATTAAAGCGCTGTGTCGTCGATGCTGTGTATCTCGTTACTTATTAAACGCGCCGGCAGAATCCGGTCCGCCGTGAGGAGCAATTAGCTTAACGGCGAGACGCGAAATATCGCACGGATATTGCGCGCCGGTCGACCGTTGTAACATCGGCTCGTTTTTCGCGCGAAATAATCGGCGAGTTCCGCGCAAAACGCGCCGATGTAACAATATCCCGGCGATTATGAGCCCCGAGGACTAAACAGGGGGGGGGNNNNGGGGGGGGGGGAGACACCGTCGTCGTCGTCGTCGTCGTATCCCGGCGGCCGGTGGGTAACGATAATGGGCCGAAGGGGTAGGGGGGCGCGAAAAAGAGGAAGGATAAATCTCCTCCCCGTAGGATCGAGATAATGACGCGACAGGAATTTTTTTCCCACTCTTCTCCCCTCTCCTCTCATCCTTAATCCTCCGCAAATTTAAAGGGCACATCCGACGAAAGTAATTGCGCGGGGGGCAGGACGAAGGATCAAATTAGTATATCGCGGCAGGAGAAAGAACCGGGGGAGTTTGGGCTTCGGGGAAAACGGCTCCGAGCGGGGGGGAGAACGGGGGCCATAGGCCAATTTCAGATCGGATAAGGGGGAGACGGCCGGTGGTTAAATAAATTGGCCTCTCGTCGTGGAAATTGAATTCGCGTCGAACTTCCGAAACGGCGACTCGAATTTTGATTGGCTCTCGATGACCGGTGGTGATGGTACATGCGTCTCGCTGTGCTTTGCGGTTCGGGGATACGTGAAGTTCGCGAATTCGCAGGTCCTTTCGGTCGCCCTCGGGTCCTCGTCTTGGCGGGGATTCGTGATCGAAGCTTGCGTTTCATTTCTATTTCTTTCTCTCTCTTTCTCTCTCTCTCTCTCTCTCTCTCTCACTCACTCATTTCTTCTTCGGGCGGTTTTACGTTCGCACGCTCCTTGACGCTTGAATATTCATTTCGGGTTTCGCTTCGCGCGGCACGACAGGACGCTCATTGCTTTCTCGTTGTTCTTCATTTCGTTTGTTGTTCTGCGCTCTTGCTTCTCCCGCCATTTGTTCGCTGTATTCTTTCCGCATCGGTGCCCGACTTGTTCTCCATCTTCTGTTTACTCTTCATCTGTTCTTCGGTCTGCCCCGTACTTGTTCTCCACTTGTTTCCTATTTATCCTCCACTCGCTCGCTCGCTCGCCGGCCCTCTTCCGTTCTGCACTCTGTACACTCTATACTTCATTTTTCGTTTGTTCCGCATTCGTCCCTCGTTCGTTCTACATTTTGTTCACAGTTTGTCCTCAGCTTGTTCGCCATTTGTCTCCCCTCCCCCTTCTTCCTGTTTCCCGCTTGTTCCCCGTTTATTTTCCTCTCTTGCGCTCCATTTGTTTTCCATTTACTCGTCATATGTTTTGCGTTTGTTCTCCATACGACCCGCCGTTTATTCTCCATTTGTTTTCCGCTTGTCCCCCCTCCCCCCGCCACTTCCCCCGTAAATTTCCCATTCTTCCGTGAAGCCGAATGCGGTGGCGCTCGCGCCGGTCAAGGCTTGCCACACCGCATGTTACGTGCATGTGTGTCACGAGATCGATTTTCCGCTCGAAATTTCCCCGAAGCCCGAATAGATGTCAAGGCGAAGCGCAAAGTTTCCCGGAAAGACTCGCGCGTCAGACTTGGCTCCGAGGCAAGGAGAACGTAGTTATCCAAATAGAGATGCGCGCACGCCCACGTCTTGGCATTCAGAATCCGAGACACACAGGTCGGTCCCTCGCAGAAGCTATCGCGCGTCTCCCTCGTGAACAAACTCTAAATTGATTTCTTTCCAAGAAAATCATGCGGAAAGTATCGGCAAGAGAGACACAGAAATGAGTTGGTAAGTACATAGGTAACTAGAAAGACGCGTGGGTAGGTAGATCAGAGAATTTATCAATAGTCTCAAGTATCTTTTAGGAATTAAATATATATANATAAGTAAGAAAATTCATAATATTCTTAGAAGATTTTAGTCTTGAATTGAGTATAATATTTGCGTAATTACAAATTCAATCAAATCAAGACGAAAAATCTTCTAAGAAGATTATAATATTCTTGCTTATATACGAGAATATCTGTCATTGATTTAAACGAATTTTTCTTACCGTCTATTGAGACGAATACATGCAAAAAGAAATTAAATTAAAGAATTAAAAATTGTTTACGAAATATAGATATAAGAAGTGAAATATTATAAATTAAAAGATATAAAAAATTGTTTAACCCCTCATGTTTATATTTCATATTTAATAATGATAATTTTTATTTTTTAATCTTATTATATATATTTATGCATGTTATTATTTTTACACGATTTTTATTTCTTACTCTAATATTATTATCATGTTGAAAACAGAGGTGAAATGAAGATATGAAGGTAAAAATAAATGCGAGAAAGAGGGATGGAAAGAGAGAACGCGTTATAATTCGTTAAATGAATTCGACGAATGATTCACGAGTTCCCGAGAGTGTCGCCGCTCGACAGATATTATCTGCTTTGACGAACAATCGATGCGGAATATTTCATTCCTATCTGAGCAGAGCCACGCGATAATGTTATATCACCGTAGTAATTTCGTTCCGAGATCGATCGATCCCTTGTACACACAGCCAGCCCCGGGGAAAGGGTCCACCGCGAGAAATTCGATTGATAAAATTTCTCTACCAATGATTAGTAATTATCGCTTCGTCTTTTCCTTCTCAGAGTTGATCGCGTAGTTCGGAGATCGGGTTACCGCGACGAATAATTTCGTTCCTTTCGCGAGAAACGAGAATCCAGGCCGTGGCGGCTGAAGAAGAAGAGGAGGCCGTTACTATTTGCGCGCTATATCGAGAGGAAAATGTCCGAGATATCGATAACTATGCCCGGCACCGTCGGCGCTTACTCCGGACTTATAACAGGGCTGCTCTATCTCAGCTGAATGTGTGTCCTTTTCAATTTCCGGAATTGCGCGGCCGTCGAATCCTGCTTGCCCGTCCGCCGGGGTTGACCTCCCGTCTTCCGGATGTCGTTTTCCCGTTAACCGGACAACCGGTCGCCACACCGAACCACCGACGCCGCCACTCGGGTTCTCCCCCGGTGAATTTTTCCGGCGGGGGAAAACTTTTCCCGGAAAAATTCCCGTTCCCTACGCACGTCGGAGTCTCGGCCGTGCGTCTCGTGACGACTTCGTGTCGGATCAGGGATGGAATAAGAGCGAGGGGGATCGCGAAGTCGGAGTAAAACGAGAACGGGTTATACAGAGTGAGGCAACGACTATTGCCATCTTGAATGCCTTCGAGAAATAACGATATTTTAACGATATGTTTTAACGACTGTACGGAGAAAAATTGTTCCTTGGTTTCGCTGACTGTAGACTCCAGATATAAAATCGGGAGGATACAGTCGGCAACCTGGGATCAAATTCAGTTATCCGATGGAATATTTGCGATATCCGATAGAAAGTTGACATTTCCGATTTCGAATTAAATTATCGGGCCGATCTCGTTAGCCTGGATATTTCTCTTATGTTAAGTTACAGCTTACGGCTGACCGTTTTGCAACGGTATCGGAAGAAGTATAACGCAAAATCGAAAGAACGCCGATGACATTATTGAAGAAAAAGTGACAGCGTGTCGCATGATGTCGAGTAAAACGAGGCAAGAAGGAAGCGGCCATGGAATAATCTTTCATTCTCACTCTCAGCCGCTGAGCATTAATTAGCATATTTTGGCAATGCCCAACGATGATGTTGCCTGTATTTTCCTGCGATTTACGTTGCATCCCTTCCAAACGCTCACCGTTGCGAAACTTGTCAGCTGCAACTTTAGGACGAAACTAACGGCCAGACCGATACTTCCGGTCGGATAAAAAATCGAAAGCGTAAAGCGTCACCGACGTACCTCATATATAACTCCCTCTTTCTCTTTTCCTTTCGCAGCATTTGACCTCATTATACAGGCGAGCTACGCGAACTTTATTATCGTCGGTCGTGCGATCTAGAGAGAGAGAGAGAGAGAGGGAGCACAAGAACGGCCGTAGGAAAGATCGCGTAGCAAGAAAGGGTGAATTTTTCCAGCCACGTTGAACCGAATCGTCCAGTTTCTACGTTCTATTTTTACGACGGCACTACCCGCGCCCGTAGATTCTTCCACTCCCCCCTCGATCCATCCTCCCTTGCCCCGTGCTTTTTTCCCTCTTCCCTCGCACATCAATCTACACGTCGGGAGTTCTCCGATCGTTTCAGGAACTGCTCGACTTTACTGTCCATACGATAGCATTGCCGGCGCGCGAAGACCGCGGCAGGTCTTCGGACGACTCGATGTGTGTGCTTCACCTTCGGCGAATTTTCCCCGAGTGTGCTGTTTCGCGAAGGCGTTTTCCCGGGCGGCCGGTCGACCGGCCGGCCGGCCGCCGCCTAATCGCGTTCGCGGAATCGCCGGGAAGGCAACTCGAGCTAACCGAGCAACCCCCCCAGCTCGCCGACAAGCTCGCGATAAATTCGTGCCCGTGCCGCGTGTGCACCTCTACGCTCTCTCGCTCTTCTACTCGGTAATAAAGCAATCGATTCCTCGAGGCCACGTGGACGCGCGTTTCCAGGTAAGCCCGTCGGCCGACGGCTTCGGAGAAGTCCTTATGGGAAATCGATATACGCCCGGGATTCTTAATACGCAAATGTCGTCTCGACCTCCTCCTCCTCCTCCTCCCCCTCCCTCCCTCTTTCCTCCTGAGATATACCGGTCGCGATATCAGCTTTCGGCTTCTATTTCCCGTGTGCAGCATCCGTATCGGAAACCACCACAGGCGAGAGAGAGAGAGAGAGAGTCCGTGGTGTAGCTCACGTTTGCGATACTTCGACCACCGTCTCATTTCGTTGCACTTTTTTTTATCTTAAATATCTCGATAAAGGTGGTTTAACGAAGGTTCGTTATCGAGAAAAATGAATGTTTTCTGATGCGGTGTTATAATGATGGGCTAATTGTAATTGAGACAGAGGGGTTGCCTATCGTCGTTGACGAACTTGATGAGAGAAGTTACCCTATCTGGGTGAAAAGTCACTTGACTCGAGTTAAGTCAGTCGGTGAATGTTAGGGAGCAAAAAGGATGGAGAATTGCAAAGTCCGCATCATCATCATGTCTGCCTTCCGCGGAAATCATTGACGCAGCTGTACAACGAGAGTCCACGAACGACGTATAGCTTCTTTTTTCTCTAACATAAAGCTGCAATAAAATTTCAACGTTCCACATCGGCGTTCGGAACGGCCTTTACGGAAAATCGCCGGTAACGCGCGCAACCCCCTCGAAAATATGCCGAAGTTCATACCGGCCGGGGTCTACAACTCGCCAAAAATCCCGACTACGCGCGACGCCCCTCGAAACTCACAGCTTCCCAATAATCCCGGTGTTCTCGAAATGTACCCCCGAGTGCTCGCAAATTTCAGAAATCCAATTGTCGGCGCCATCCGCGCGCCGACGAAGGGGGCGAGAAACGGGACGGAGAGTTCCTTTCTAGCGGTCATCCTGACGCAGTGGGAGAACCCGAAATTAGGAAATCGTCCTGCTGTCTGTTCTACGACTCTCCCTTCGTCTCTCTCTCTTCTCGGCGTCTTCTTCCCTCTCTCCTCTTTTTCCCAAGTCCCGGGCCAATTTCTCATTCGCTTCCGATCCACAGCCACCGGGCGGACGGACAAATAGCGGTTGCCTCCTTCGCCGAGGCGAGGACGAAGGATTCGCGCGACCTCGGGGCGAACCGGCGTCCATCGGTCCGGCGGGGAGATCCGTCTCTCGATCCGGACGCTCTATCTTCTCCCCCTTCCCCCTCCTCCTCCGTTCTTTTATTTCCGCGATTAGGCGAGATTAATTCGCGGCGTTCGACCGCGGGTGTTCGCGACCGGCAGCGGGATAAGTCCCTTTATGGATCGCCGGATGTCCGGGTCGGGTCCTCGCGCGCCCATTAGTGCGAGCATTTTCGTGGGAACTGGAGCGGAAGGTGTACCCCGCCCGAGATATAGATGGTGAAACGTAAAAATTGCGCCGGTCTTCAGTTCTCGCCAGTCTACGTCCATTTTAATTAATTATCGACTAATTGCACGCGTTATTCGCATTAATGATTCTCATCTATCGCGCGATCTCTCTTTCTCTCACCCTTTCCTCATCTCTCTCTTTCACATTTTAATTCTTCTTCGAGATGTATTTCTTTCATCCCGATTGTATTTTATACTTAAAGTTAATTACTTATTTTTATACTTTTTAATAAATCTATTATATTTGTATTATTAAAGTTCTTTTCTTTTATTATTTATAGAGGTGAAAGTAGCATTGCGGCTCTTCTTATATATCTCCACTATTAGATGGCGAATTCTCCATTTCTCATTTCTTAATATCTCACTTTTCTGCGTAATATCTAACAAATTTTCACACTTCTCTTCTTCGGGATTCGCATTTCAATACTCGAAATTAGACCGCGCTTCTCATCTGACTGCTTCCATTCCGTGAGATTTCATTAACACCTTCGCGACTGATGACACAACACGGGCGTCGTTTTATAAGCTGATAACAGAGTTCGTCGTTCCGCCGTACCGTACAACCAACAGAGAGAGTGAGAGAGAGAGAGAGAGAGAAAGAGAGGGGGAAGGGGGCGAGCGAGTTAATATATCTCGGATGCCTCACGGAAGATTCGTGTTTCGCCGCGCGCCAGAACGACGGTAAATTCGGTGACATTTAGTCGATGCGCGGCCGTTAAATATGGAAGCGTGCGCGAGCGAGCGCGCGCCCGCCTTAATTAGCGTGCAAATCCGCCGAAATCCGGCAAATGGATGCGGAATTCATGACTCGCGCGCGTTGCGTTGCTGGCCCCGTCTGCCCTAATGAAAGTAAATCGAACGCCGTGAAAACTTGAAGCGAAACGATTTGTCCGCGCGCCCGAAACCGTCTCCGAGCGATCGGCGATACGCAACGTTTATCTTGATATCGCGCGACACCCTCGATTCTTTCCGTTGCCCGCGTTCTCGCCCGCGGAATCATAACCGTGACCGCTTTTAATTCGCTTCGCCGTGTTTATCCCTCGAAATCTCTATCCCGCCGACGCGGAGGGCGACTCGGCTAAGGAGAGCGCCACTTGCGCATCGCGTTTTCGCGATGGAAATTCATCCTCCGAATCTGTTATTTCCATTAATAATCCACCATACCTCTTATCTCCATTAATTAAGAATTGATTAAATGCGATTGAGATAAATGGCGTTGCGTCCGTGTCGAATTCCGAGGTCTTTAATCAGGATCGACAGGGGCGCAACGATCGACCGATTAATTAATCTCCGGCGATCGAACGCGCGACATTTGGCAGCATTTTATTTTCGCGCGAGATTACTTCCGGAGGGGGGGGCTTCTTCGTCCACAACCTTTGTCCGCAACCTTTCGTCATTGCCGAAAGTGGCGATCGATCCTTTCGATTGGATTTGATGATATTTTCCCCCGACGGGTATTCTCCTTTCGGGACTAGTCGGAACTGATTTGATTAATTATTCAATCATCCCTCGATATATCTGCTTCGTCGAGCTCTTCTGAGGAAACAAATCCTCCTAGGGGAAATATTCCCACCCGGAGCTATTTTCTCCCCGAGATCGAGTAATTAAGCATTCCGCTCTGATCAATAATAATGACAGTCCACTCCACTGATTAGTAATTAAACTTGCTGTCACGGATAAAACTATCGATCTCTCAAATTGCTCTATATTTCCCGTGATTGTATTCCCATACACTACCGTATTTACCTGTCCCATTCGTCTTTCTTCATTCGCGTTCGAGATTTCCGCGAACGAGTTCACATTTTAATACGTACGAGATTAAGTTGTCGATTTCTATAATGTCTCATCAACTCGGATTAATTTGGACGAAATGTGTTTACAAGCGAATCTCTTCGTGAACAAAATATTTCATCCGTGTGAATACATTTCCTCCCGATTAATTCACCTATCAGACCGAATGACAACCGAGATCGTTAACTCGTCATCCCCCCTGACTGGCCGGCGCCACGTCGCAAATTATTCACGATCGTGCGCGAGACAACTCGCGTTTGCGAATCGCGAATGACCGCCATTGGCGGCCCGTTTCGAGATGCCGTTTGAACGCCGCCCGACAGGCTCGATGGCTGTTAATTTATGTAATACGCGACTCGCGCGACTTTGCGCTCCGCTACTTCGACTAAAGAGCCTCGGGCCAAAATTAATGGAGCCGTTTACGCGACTCGTCTCGCGGGGAGGGTTTATGAATTATGCGCCCGTCTCGCGTCTCGATAAAGCTGCAGCTGTGTG
Source organism: Dinoponera quadriceps (assembly GCF_001313825.1). Taxonomy (NCBI): domain Eukaryota; kingdom Metazoa; phylum Arthropoda; class Insecta; order Hymenoptera; family Formicidae; genus Dinoponera; species Dinoponera quadriceps. The sequence goes on from NW_014556754.1 coordinate 1,464,420, forward strand.
CACTACTTTTTTACCTTATGTTTTTATGAATGAGAAGTTTCGACGGAAACCGGCGAAAATCTTTGACCAAACAGAGTCTGTTTGCGTTCTCCTACTTAGAATCGCAATGTTTCAAACATTACCTTTACATTTTTAACTTTAACACTTTGCATTTTTAACCGTAGAATCCGTAATTGCCCCGGGAAATCGAAATAGATTTCAAGAGATTCTTCTTTACCTCCTCTCCGCCTATCTTTTTTTTTTCTGATGTGTCTCGCGATGTAAAAAAAGAACGTGAACTTCGCGCGACATGTAACTAAATAATTTCGCGCGACGTTCGCGGACGTCGGCTTTCTCGAATGGGACAAAGGATAACAGCCAATTATTGTAACAATGAGCCGACGGAAAGTTAGCTGACACGCGGCGCCGGTGCGTGAGCACAATCGAACGGACAAAAGCCGTTTCGACGATGACGTGATTTTTATGCGACGATAATAATGAGCAATTATTTCTCGCGCGACATATGCGCGCGCGCGCACGTCGATTATTTCTCGGACGCGCGTCGTCATCGGGTTCCTGTAAAACGAACGGATGCTCGCCTTGATAATAAGGACACGCGTTGATCGCTGGAAGCGTCCTCGAAGAATTTCGACGGAACGTGACGTCCGTCGAATTCGCCGATTTAATTGCCACCTCGTCGAATTTCTTATTTATCAACTCGATTAATTTGAATCCATTCTATTCCAGCTTATCTATAATTTCATTAACTCAGATTACTGGTTTTTTTTTTCAAATTCCCGCTGATCAATTTCCATTTCTCTCTCGTAGTAGCTGCTCATTAAATTAAGCATCCCATTTTCGCGCATACCTGCTCTTCTAATTAAGTTTTTTCGCATTTCGGCGTGTCCATTGCCCCGTTATTAATCCGATCGATCTCCATCCCCGTGCCTGTTTTTATCTCGGCAATAATAAATTATTAATTCCCGGCATGCGTATGGAAACGCGAGGAAATGCCGGCGATTATTTTACAAATGCGGGAGATCGGATAGATTTGTCGGAATAAAATTCACTTTAATTATGCGAGCTAACCGCATTTCCAGCTATTAAGGATAGCCAGTGATCACCGAACATTTTCAGGACGCGCTCCATATTGGAAATGGGGCTTAACGGCTGAATATAATACGCGATCCGATAACAACACCACGCGTTCGAATAATAATACGTTCACAATAATAATAATTAAACGGTGATTTTTGCAAATCGCCCGCTGCGGGCTACATCCGAGAGTTCCGATGGTTCTCAATTTTTCAGGACTTCACTTTCGGAGTTAAATTATTTTCGCTTATCATTTCGATCGATGAAATCCTTTTATCGCGCGTAGCAGGAATTTAATAATTTGTGTTTAAGTTTGAATTTACGGGAATGAAAAGAATTAAGAATTAAAAAAGAAAGAATGCCTGAAATACGAAAAATGCGATGTAGAGCTCAAAAAGTTTGGAATTTAATTTATTTACGATGACAGATTCGCCACATTTCCAGAATTCAAAACGTTTTGAAATTGTCTTCAATTGAGGTATAGATGAATAAGGACAAGCAAAAACGAAAAAAAAAAACTTAATAAATGAGAAGAAAATAGAAATTGTCAAAGTTTGGGAATTTAGTAATCAAGGATTCCGTTAATCTTTAAAAATGCTGGTGATGATAATAAGATGCGCCAATTTTAGAATTGACAGCTTCAAGTACGATTTTCCCTTCCGTTTCTTCCGTATGTAGAAAAAAAGTGCTAGCTTCGAGCAAATAATTACTTCAATATTCCTTAGAAAATTTTTACTTGGGTTAATTAAATTTTACTTGGATCAAGTAAATATATTTTACTTGGAAATATCTTGGAAAATATTTTACTTGGATCAAGTAAACGTTACTTGATCCAAATCAAAATTTGCTAAGGAGTATTGAAGTCATGATTCGCTTGAACCTAGCACTTTTTTTTCTATGTAAAATTCCTGCGACGTGACGTCATTCCCCGTCTCTCTTACCGAATCCGTAAGTATATCGTCATCTTTGCATTTCAGCTCGTTCCCGCGGAACTTAAGGGCCTTCTTATCTCGCTCTCTACTTTATCTTTCATATTTCGATTTCCACAGGTCGATTTGGTGTTTCGCGAGAGTGTCCTGAACTTTCCCCGCGTCCTCGGATCCTCGAATGTTTCTCGGTGTCTTTATTAGTCTTCGAAAGTTTGCTACGGGACGGAATCCTCGTTAGAATCCGAACCAGTTCGAAATTATCCTTGCGAAGAGCGGTCGCAAGCAGATGATGGGTCGTCGAATAGACGGTGCAACAGGGGGAAGGGGGGAGGAGAAGCGCTCTTTATTAAAAATTCTTATTCAAAGTCCGCCCGTAACAGAAGCTCGTAAAAGAAGTCCTGCCGATGCCGGAAGAGCTTTAATAACGGAATTCTTAATGGTAGCCGCGAGATTGCCGATCCTTGCTTTCTCTGTCGCTATCCCGGCCGAAGGGATTGCGACGAATCCGTTCGGTTTATTAAAAATCTTTTATTTACGACGACCCGCGCCGTGACCGGAAGATCGCGTGAACGGCCGTTCGTGAAAGTTTCACGCATATGGCGGGTTCTGAGTGTCTTCTCGCTCGAGACCGGAAATCGACGGTCGAGGAGAAAATATTTAAATTTTGAAACGTTACCGTAGCCGTCATGAGAGCTGGATGTCCAAAAGCTTGGCCTGATCGTTCTCATCAAAATTTCAGAAGAAACTGCAATCCTGCTCTCTTTAAGTCGAATCGGTGAAAATGTTACTGATTGAGTTAGTGAAATAGTATTCGATATTCATCTACCGATAATCAGGGAGTATTCGTTAATATTTAACCCTCTTAGTTCTTTTGTCTGATACCACACTAATTTTAATGAAATTCACTGCAAATCGCCGTTACGCTTCCCGTATCAGAAATATATGTACATATCGTATATGATTCAACTATATCTCATATTTGTCGTATTTCGTAGCGGTGATAGCAGACTCAAGAGCTAGAGGTTTGGAGTTTGAGACCTATCAGGATAAGTGTGTTTTTTTAAATACGATATAAATTAAATCGGTTAAACATAATTAAGAATATTTCGGACAAAATCATTGGCAAAACCTTAAGAATCGGGCTAAGATAATAAAATAGAAATAATAAGTAATATATTTTTAAAAAAGAAATAATAAGTAATATATTTTTTCACTGTTTCTGCAGTTAGATTTCTAACAGACTTTTGTATTTAATAATGTCTATCATCTATAGTGTGTATTTTAAAGAGTGATAATCGACGCGTACCGAGTTCAAATCGGCCAAAATTCAAGAATCAGAAATTTCGTTATTAAAAAAGTGAGAACGAATTTTGTTCGCTTCGCTAGTCAGATTGGTGACAGAGGAGGCGAGAAATTTGTTTCAGAACATCAACCAGTCGAGGACCGCAAAAGACGCGAGGAATTAGTCGTGTGGAAAGTTGGCGGTTAACGCGCAACAGGATCAGAGAATGGAACCGTTCACACAGTTAGAGATCGCAGAATTAAAGAGTGAGAAAAAACCTTTTTCCGCACTCGAGCAACGGCACTCGGAAGGCGCGGGGAGACGGAAACTTCTCAGGATCCGAGCGACGCGCCGGTGCCTCCCCAAGTTCGCAGGATCCGCGCGGATGGTGTCTCTTTGATCCGTGGGCAAAACGAAAGTGGATTTGCGTAGTGCACTAGAAATTGAATTACGTGGAGGGGCTTTCTTTCGCTCTCGTGGGAGGATACCGTCGTCGAATCCTTGATCCTTCACCGGAGGCACGAAAAAAAGTCCTGTCTTCGTAACAGGCCTCTCGCTCCTAGCATCGAGCGGAATTAAAAATCGCGATGAAAATCCGATCGTCGTCGCGGGATATTGAAAATGAGAGATTCTCGGGAAAGTTCATTCGTTCTCGCCGGAAAAAAAGGAAGTGATAATCACGATGGAACAGTCTTTTCGGGAAAAATAATCAACAGTACATCGTAAATTCAAGTGTGTTATTTTTGCACGTATAAACGTCTAAAAATGATCACATTTGATTGAAGCTATTTTTACATGCTTTTTGCTGATTTGGCTTACGTCATTTAAAACGTTCAGTCCTGTTAAATTAACGCGTTAAATTACGACGCGTTAAGTTAATATGTCCAATCGTGTTGAATGACGCGAAAACGGCAAGACACGTGTAAGAAATGTGTAAGAAGAGCTTCAGCTAAAAAATTCGCAGTGTATTACGAATAAAATCTAAATATCGGTATCACTTCGTTAGCGGCATGATATATCGCACGGTGTGTATAATTGCGTTGCGGTAGTAATAAATTAAATGGCATAAAGTAAACATTTTATTTTATATAATTACCATTTATATATAATTTCATAAATTGTCAAGTGTGATATTAATATACGTAATTTTTTTATATATAAATATATATGTAATATCAATGACAATCGGAGAATAAAATGTTTATTATAGCAATTTACATTGCTGTGTCGCACATTGATGCCAAAAGTCTTTAACGAATAATTCATACATCGCCGTTGACGGTATAATCGCGTTATCTCGCCATAGTTGGTATAACAGGTAAGTAGGTGACGGTGCAATAACAGCAATAAATTAACGCAGCCGTGGCGGCAATATAGTCCGGACGATTTATTTTCGCGAACGGTTCAATGCTCCTGATTCTTCCTTCGAGCGTTTGTCGAGGAGCGCTCGTTGCCTCGACTTTTATCTTTACGGCGGAACGAATGCTCTCAAGAACAACCATCGATATTCCCGTCCGGAAATATCGGGCTTGTTCTCGAGGGCGACGTGCTCCGGGACGCGCGATCGACCGCCTCTGATAATTTATTGTCCCTGAAAAATATTGTCTTTTTGTCTCATCGTTTTCAAAATTTCCACCCGATAATTTGCCCGTCTTTTTTTTTTTCTTTTATTTTCCACCCCGAAAAATTAACACGGGAGAATGAGGGGGATGGGGGATAAAAGCGACGTTTTTCTCATAAAACGTTATAATTTATGAGAGAAAATGCACATCTTGATAGCAGGGAATAGAAAAGATTAAAGAATAATATGATGGAAGACGGAACTTTCTTTTTAAGGACGCTTCTCGCTCTCTTAATTACACATTTTTTCGCTCTCTTTTTACGTATTTATTCACAATTACTCGCGGACGATGCTCCCTCGGAGATGAATAAATTCCAAATATACCAGATCATTACTCAGATCATACTCTTTTTACATGTGGTGGTGGCGGCGGCGACTTCAACGTCCGTCCAAGATTTAATCTTGACGTTTCTCCCGAGATTCGTCAGCAGAGTTTCTTCGTACTTGTATCTTACGCGATGCGTTTATCTCTTTAAGGAGATTTCGGCGAAATTTCCGATAAGATATCCCAACTAATGAACTCCTCTTTAACATGTCACCGTTGTATATTGTTCCCATAAATATTTGATAAACGAGCAATGCAAAAATATCAATATCAATCAGAAATATCAACGCAAGATGTGTCGAAATAAAATGTCCTCTCTATAAAGATGTAAAATAGAAAGATTCCCAATGCGCATTTTCGTCATACATCTATCTCTCTCTCTCTCTCTCGCAGGTACAAGGATAATAGAGCCTATCCTTGGCCGGGTAGCACGAGCCACTTTATCCTGTACCCGGAGAGCGCGAATCAAACAATCTACACACAGGAGATGAGAACCTCGGACGCGGGACGATACTCCTGTCTGGCGCGTAACGACACAACCACTTTGGAGGGCGACATCACTCTCGCCGTACTCAGTAAGTAGGATATTCTAGGATAAAGCTGATGGCATTCATCCATCAGGCTATATTAAAAGCTCGAAGCACGTCCCGCTCGTGTCCGAGAGGGGGGCTGTTAGTCTCGCGTTATGCTAATAACGAACGATCGCGAACTATCGATTCGCCTTAATTTCCTCTCGCGTCGATCTGAATCTTCACTTTATTCCTTTATCATTCACTTATTCAATTATTTATATTTATTTAGCATTCAGTTGTTTTTCCATCTTTGTGTTTCATTCAATCATATTTATTTATTACAATATCCCTATCATTATCAACTTTTGCGATTTATTTTATTTGCCTTTTATTTATCACCGCGTATTTTCATGTATTAATTTTAGCTTTTGCAAAACTGCGTGTGTTAAGTGTCTAAAAGTTTCTCGGGCTGAAATTTTGGTTTTACATTACGGATTCTATTGAAATTCTATTTCCGACGAACGTTTGTCTGGGACGAGATGATTGAAAATTTGGTAAACGCTCGCAATGACAAAAATGCGTCAATTGGAAAAGAGGCATGCGCGTTTCCGATTTTATTCGCTTCTCCGCGCCCCACCTGTCGCTGGGAGGAAAAAAGAATTGCAAAACCCGGATAATTTCGTCGAAGATTCACCTTTGAAGCTACCCTGGCAACCGAAATAAAAGAGACCGGGCGAGAGACGGGATATGCCCTATCAGGGGACGAGTTGTCGCGGGAAGCGCTGCAAAATGTCAATCGCCGTCGCCGATAGAAAACGATACCGGTGTCCGACATCCCGCGTCAAAGAGGCTCGTTGTAATATTGTCATGTGTCGACATTATCCTGTAGGATACACGATACGTCCATGCGTACGCGATGGGGCACCGGAGGGGACGTCGGGAATCCTTCAATCCACGTCGAGATTTTCAGGGGATTCGGAGCGATTTTTTTCGGAAAACAATTTCAGGCGAGCGCGTGTGCAAATGTAAGCTCGCGGATATTTCGGAAGTCAATTTTTTTTAACGATGCAGGTTAACACGCGCAATTATCAGTCAGTGGGCACATGTGACGTTTAACCCATTAGAGGCCGTAATTATTTGAGCATTTTTAATTGAAGATTCGATCGATTATTTCTTAGATATCTCAAATTAATATTAGAACTACTTTCATTGAAGTCGTGGATTAATTAGAAATTACGAGATAATTATTGAAAACATAACAAAATTACATACAATGATTTTGTTATATAAGAATAAGTGTTCTATAAATAGAGGTGGATTAATTATTCTTGAGAACGCAACATCCGCCTTTAAAAAGATACGAAATACACCTAGGAGAAGAAAAGGCGCGACGAAGGCCGGCTTGGCGAATAATAATTGCACATTTGGCCGTTGCAGTGATACAATCGCGTTTCTCGAAACAATAGCAGATAATTCTGCCGAGAACGCGCACGGTACGCTGAAAGGGAGAGAGACTCGCAAAAAAAATATGGTTATCACCGCGCGCGTTTTAAGCGAAAAAATTTCGTCGGACCCTGTTATCGGCGGCGGGCCGGCCGATAGCTTCCTCGCGGAAGTCGTCGTTACGGGTGCGTTTATCCCGGCGACGCGATAACTCGAGATAACAGAGCCGGTGTGTCGCGCAATGTATCGACCCGGAATTTCAATTAAAGCCTGCCGCCCGTCGGATCCGACCGGCTCAGGCGGCAGAACCGTCCGGGCGCCAGTCAGTCGCTTTTCCGACGCGAGCTTTCCGCCCACGAGCGGGTCAAACCCCGGCAAGGGGGGCAAGGGAGCCGGGCCGAACGGGACAAAAGTGTCATGTATGGTCCATCTCGATTTTTATGACAACGGAGTTTTCCAATCTCGGAGAAAATAAAAGCCGACGAGCTGTCGTATTCCTGACGGTGGTCGACGAATTTTCGAACTCGATAGAAAATGCCCCGGCGGCGGGGCGGGGGGGACAGGAAGAGAATGAGAGAGAGAGAGAGAGAAATGTTTGTTTCAGCTTTAGGATATGCCTTCTAAAGACTAATAAGCAAATGTTTACACAAGTCAGGAAGGAAAAAGTATATAATAGGAAATAACAAAAAATACAAAAAGAAAAGAAAAAGTAAGGAATTAAGGATAAAGTACTGAGTGATGGAATGAAAAACAAAAAATTATTAGAGACATAAAGAGGGAGAGAGAGAGAGAGAGAGAGAGAGAGAGAGAGAGAGAGAGAGAGAAGAAGAAGAGAAAAGAATGATGTGTCTGCGTGTGTGTATGAGATATTTACACATATTCATATTTCGAGGGTTTGCGTAATCTCTCCTATCTTTATTTTTCATGTTATAAGTTATTTAAATTTCATGACTTTACTTGATTTGCCTTTTCCCACAGTACCACCTCTTGTTTGATATTTTTTAAATTTTCGACTCGATTCTTTTTTAACGTAATTCAATCTATTATTTCATACACTCGTTACTACAAAATAATACATTTATATGATATTAAATATCCACGCTATATATAAGAGAACAGAGGGGGAGGGGAAGAATAACATGTCCGCGTGTTACAATGGTATAAAATCCGCACGTTCAATGCGTCGGCTTAAATACAATAGAATTCGCAGCGTTAAACAAAAGCAATACGAATAGGGAGTAACGCGCGAGGAATTCAAAGACGGCCGCTTTCGTTATTCGAATATTCAGCGAGGAATGAAAAGAGGAAAGTTAAATTTCGTTGCATAATCGTGGGGAAACGTCGCGACTACGGCCGTTCTGTCGACGCTGTATTAGGGCTCAATTGGAATGTAACGGGGGAGTCGAGGCGGGAGAAGAAGAAGAAGAGGAAGAAAAGAAGGGAGGAACCTTGGCCGTTTTGGAAAATTCGCCGGGTCGTCTTTTCGGAGGGGGGGAAGGAGGGGGACGGGTGTTTCGGGCGATGCCGAAAGCTGCGAATAGCCGAGTTAATATTCATCGGGGGGAGCGACCGCGCGCGCATCCGGCCGTCTACGCTCTTAAACCCCTCGATTTAGCGCGCATTCGTGCACCGGCGCGCTTCCTCGTTCCCTTCGATATAACCAACTTACAGCTCGCCTAGCAATTTACCGGAAGTCGTCCGAGGGAATTTCGAGCCAGCGGCGTTTTAACCCTTTCCTTCCGCGCGTTAAACGTTTCTTCGCCGCGACCCGTCTCCCGCCCCGCGGGTTATTTTTCCCCGCTTTATCCGCGCACGCGAGTTATCTCTTATTTATCACGGGGGATCGACGTCCCTGGGAGGCCGAGTGAAAGGAAAAAACTAGCGCCGCTGCGTGGGAAAATTGATTTGAAAATCCGCCGACGAGCCTCTCGGATTGTCTCGGCCGAATCGCGAGGGGAAGTTCCGAGCGCGAAGAAGCGCCTCTGGTTTCGCGTTTAACGCGCGCCCACACGCGGCGAAATACTTGTTGCTCGGACCAAATTCGCCCCGTGTGTATATTATTGAATTGACGCGACCCGGGACGAACCTCCCGCTCCTCGTCGAACCGAAGGAAAAGTCACGCGCGTGACTCGATTTTTCCTCGCGGCCGACGAGCACTTTCTCGTGGAGATATTGACCATTCTTGTACGCGTTGTGAACGCGATCTTCGGAATTGAGGAAAAAATCGCAATGTGCGACACACACATACACACCCACACGCAAGGCGAGATAATCGAAAGTGCGTCGCTTACGCTTCCTCCTGCGGGGCAGACTAATGAATAAATTCCTTACACGGTCAGACGAGAAAGCTATCGCCGTCGTCGCTTCGCGGAAAATTGCGAGCCGGGAAAATTGGTGCGATCCGATCTCACTCTTCGTCTCTCTCTCTCTCTCTCTCTTCTTCTCCCTCTCTCTTTTCTTCTCCCTCTTCCTCGCTCTTTCTCTCTCTCTCTCTCTCTCTCTCTCACACATACACATACATTGTCCGTCTCTTTTCCTCTATCTCGTGCGTTACGCGTGAGGTGCGTAGGTAGCAGCTTCCACGAACGGCCAATCGAATCTCCTTCGTGGAAAATGCACTCGCTGGGATGCACCGTTGCATCTGGTCGCTGATGCGTCGCACATGCGCCGCACTTTGACTCTCTGGATAATGTCTCGAATTATCCTCGCGAAAACGACTGCGAAAGGGTGTTCTCGATTCCCCCCTACCGTGGTTCCCAAATACGCGAAGGGGTGGCTTGGTTTATTTGTTCTTTCCCTCGGCGGAAACGGGGAGAAAGAGAATTTCTGACAGATACAATTCTTGAAAGACATGATAATTTTTCATGTACTTTGCGGAGAGAGATTTCTCCCCAGAATCACGAATTCCTCGGGGACCTTGCGACCTGGATTTATTTTTGTCGTACTTACACGTTAATATTTTATTTTTCCACGTTTCAAGTATTCTTTCTGTAATGTTTCTTATTTTCTCTATTTTTTTCTTAATATTAATAATTTTTAATTTTTATGGAACGGAAATGTATTTATTTTTATTAATGTAGTAATTTCGGCTGTTAAATTGTTGAAAATGAGACAGTGTCAATTGTTAAACTATAAGAGCATGAAGAGGTAAACACAGTTAACTTAGCGCCATGTTGAATAAACAAAGACTTTTTATATCGTCATTAATATTTGCTTTAAATCAAATTTAAACCATTTTGGTATTTGAACTTCTTTAGTGGAATTTTAGTCTTACAATACATAAAAAACACGCGAAAGAAATATATGTCATGCCAACATAAGTGTCACATAGCAAAGCAATATTTTTTGTTATTAAGTATTTTTATATGTTATTTATCTCTCTTACACACACATATACACACGTAATTGGTGCAATTGCGATAGAAAAATAATTCAGACTAACAAGGGGTAAGGGCCTATATTTTCAATACACTTTTATCGATAAAAGTGTTCTAAATAGCCAATCGGATGGTTTGTAAGCCGTTTTTAGAGGCACTTTTATCAATAAAAATGAGTAGGGAAATACGCATCATAATCTCCATCGAAAAATTCTATTATCCCGCTAGGATCAATTTTAAGCCCTTCTCTCTGACCTGTCGAAAACACTTATCGACTTGTCGATGACGCGTCGACGCTAAAAATATTAACTACTGTTGCCGTGATTCCCACCTCGGCCGCGTATATTCACCGGTCATTTCTCGACACGGAATGCCACGGGATAGCCATTATGGCGACTATTTTGTCTGGCCTATTTCTTCGAGGCGTCATTAAAGGCGCTCGTTAAACGACGGCAACGCGTTCGGGGAAACTTTAATCGAGGTTCCCCGAAACAAAGGCGGCACCGTGCGTGCATTTGACGTCGGTTCAACTATCACCAACGATAAACGCTCCTTGGATTATCGCCCGTGCCGAGCATATCTCTTTCCGTCGCGACATGGTACGATACGTTCATTGTGTCGCACCTTAAATCATGTTCCATGTGCGGCTCCCAGTTCCACGAAAAAGAAAATCACTTCGGATCCAGGAGCTTCTATCTACCTTCTAGATTCATATCTTCATCTCGACCGAACTGTATTACTTTCGTTTTTTTCAGCTGACACATAAATAACGATGAACGACACCGGAAATAAATTCGACAGTCTCGTTGAAATTTTGATCAAACCGCGCGCTCGCCGTCTCACTCTTTCCCCCGCAATCTCATTAACATGCCGGGCCGGAAACATTATTCAAAAATAACAGAGAACTCCCGGCTCGTTCGTTTTTTGCGCGAACTCCGCCCGACGCTCCGTCCGTAATTAACGTTTACACGATTATTAAATGCGCGTATATATTTAAACTCGAGCTCGACGGGAAAAGAAAACAATACGTTCACCGGCGACCACAGTGGGCGGAGGAGATCGGTCGCTCGTTTTCACTCGCGCCCGCGCATTATCGCGAACCACGGCGGGCGGCTCATTTTTTCACCACGGCGCTTCTGTTGATCAACGTCGGCAACGGAACAACAATCCAATCATTGTCGCGATCCCGCCGTGGACAATTTTCACCGACGTCTGTGCGCACGGACGTGCACCCTCCGCGAAACAGAGCGCGAGCGAGAACGCGTTGATCTCTGTCTGTGTCGACGCGGAGCGTTGCAATTTTTCCACCCAAGTATTTACAGTTCATTCCGAGCCCGTTCGCGACCGCATAAATTCGCGCCGCGCGCGCAACCCGGCGGTTATTATTCGCTGAAACAGAAATTCAATCGCGCCTCTCCCTCGCTCTCACCTAACAATTCCCCCCCTCCCTTCTCCCGTCCACCGGTCGTCGTCGCTGCTCCCCGACGATACGCGAATTCGATTTTCCATTTTCGCAAAATTGCGGTCGCGCAGCGAAACATTCCTCCCTCTCTCTCTCTCTTTCTTTTCTAACCCTAGTGCTCTTTCTTTCTGTCCCTCTGTCTCGCCTTCTCTTTGTCGCCGGGAAGATCGATTCGCGTCGTTACAAAGGCGCTCGGGACGCGCCCAGCATCCGAAAGCTGATTCGCAAGATTATCTCTCGCGCACCGCAAAATTGTAGTATTCGCAATAGAGCGGTGCAACCCGGGTGCGCGCGTATTTGCAGCGCGTCGCAAGTTTCCGCCCGTGTTCCACCTATCCGTGAGCCGGGTCAAATGCAATATTCCGTTTACCGATATTTCAATATTAGACTTCGATGCTGCAATTAGGTTTCGGCGTTGCAATTTTCATTATCGCCCCGATATTCCCGTATTAGTTCGCGACTCCTGTATTAGATATCGGCATGATTATTCTCTCTTTTCAACGTATCAATATCTCGTTGCGCCGGTTACACGGCTATCGACAGAATTTTATTCGCCACCGCGAGTTCAAACTCGCGAAAAAGCTCCGTCCTAACTTTATATTCGCATTATAAAAAGCTCGCTTTTTACACTATTCGTATTTCTGTAATACTTATCTTTATATTTCTTATATTATAAAATAGTGCTTTATATTCGAGCTTTATATTGAGCGACGGGGAGGGCGAGAAAGGTTGGACGTGAATTAAAATTAACGTTAAAATCCAACGTTGAAATTAGGCATTACTTGAAACTACTAAATTTCGTAGAATTATTTGAAGGAGGTTTTGAACCGGGAGATTCGAAAATGCCCTACTCTACCGTCGAAGCTTTTATTTTTTGAAAATAATACGAAAAGCCACTTCTGAGGACGGAACAAAGCGAGTACGTGTACGCAACAATCTGGTGGGCGGCACGCGTGTTGCGAGCCGCGGGGGAGGGAGAAGAAGAGAGAGAGAGAGAGAGAGAGATGAATCCATGTATTACGGACGCTGCTCTACGCGGTAAATTACAGCGGCGGGGAATTGGGTCGATTTAATCCCGCATTTTGCGCGCGAGGTGCGCGTAGGTAGATAGATAGATGATGTTCCGCGAATCCGCGATCAATTCCCTTCGTGGAAGCACACGCGGATCGCAATTGCTGCTGCGCTTTATTAGCCGGATGCGCGCAACGATGCACCGATGCACCTAGAGCGGAGGTAGCGGAGGAGGAGGAGGAGGGGGAAACTGGCGATTCAGAATTTCCCTTTTGTAAATTCGATGCGTTTAGCTCGATTTTCCGCAAACGGCGCGGCCGCTAAAGGGACTGTATTTTTTATTGTATAATTTCATAAATGTTACCTAACTCTCTCCCCGTATACTTGAGTTAAATCGGAGGAAGGGTCACTTTCCGAGCTGAACGTAGGAATATTTCAGAGGGATAATTTTCATTTTATCCTTTTTTTTTTCCAGAAGCGTGGCATGCTCACTATCATATTTGCAAAGGCGGTGGGAGAGGAACGCGTGATACAATTTATACAATATATTTCATGTAATCCGATTTGCGTATAAATCCGGAAAAATGTATTGTAAAGGTCAGAGAGATGGAGTAACGGACGGAAATAAATTATTCTTACCGGAAAGTAAAGGAATTTAAGTATAATATAGGAACGAAGTGTATCACGGAAGCAAACGAGGAGCCGAGTACATTAGACGCGAAACTCGAAAGGGAGTGCAGCATAATTATTAAGAGGGAGAGAAAATACATCAGATATGATTATTACTCGTTGTACGGCGTTGCAACATAATTATCGGGGGAAATTCGCTAAAGGAAATTAGGATAATGAAGGGAACGTCGGGAGGAATCGCGGAAAGCGAGTCGGGCGGTTGCAGAATTAACGGTATCGCGACGGATTCGGGCCGGCGGGAAAGGATTTCCGGCGAACAGTAACTCTCCTCGGAGTGTTAAGCACCCGCTGTTGACATAACTCCGTCGCACGACTCTCGATAAATTTTTACGTGATCGCGCGAGTCGCCCCGGCACTTCTCCTAATTTCTTTCTCGTTCCGTCAAACCACCCTCCCCTCTGTCACCCCGTACGCGCCGATCCTTTCCCGCTGGCGACCCATTCGCAACCCCATTTGCACCCTACGCCACACCGGGGTTTACAGCTCGGCGCGACGTCCGCTTTATCGCCGCCGGCCTCTTGGTTACTCGATTTACGATACGCGCGAACTTTAAGAGGTGGGCGCTGTTTATCCTTACGATCTCTCGCCGGTCTCACCGTAAACTTCGGAATCGCCGTAAAATTCCGCCACATCCCGGAATTTCCCGGGCGTGCCCTCCCCTCGGATCATTGTTTATTGATAAACGCGAGAGCGTTAACGAGCAATCGAATTTTGTGAAACGTGGAAGATTCCGAGAAATATTATAAAGTATAAAAATACATAAAAATATATGTATAACAAAAAAATACATATGTGTGTATATACAGGGTGAGTCATTTAACTTTGGAAGCCTGAATATGTAAAAAGTAAAGCAAAATAGAAAGTAATATTCCGGACGAAAGTTGTAGGGATCTCGGGAAACATTCACTTTTCGATGATCTTATTCTGGTACTTTTATACGCAGATTGAACGGAGAAATCGATTTGTGTTAAAGAAACTATATGATCCCATCGAAAAAAAAAAAATGAAGTTGACTTTGAATTATTGATTGTACAACGAAGTAAACGTCACCAACATATATCTCCTTCCGAACCCTACGATTTTTATCCGGAATATTTCTTTTTATTGTATTATATTTTTTATATATTTAGGCTTCTAAAGTTAAGTGCCCGCTCTGTATAATATACAGTAAATATAAATAACGAAGTAGCGATATTTCCTTCATCTTCCTCGCGAGGATTCCGCGGAATCGAGGCGACCACCTTTGAGACCGGGGCAAGAGAGGCAACAAGACCCGCGGCAAAAAAGGAGGGATACCGGGAGGGTCTTAGACTCGATCGCGGCATCCTATGATTCGAAGGACCTCGGCCGCCCGTGCGAATCGTCTCCGCGGTCTCTAAAAGCACGGAGTGGCGGCGGCGGATGCAAACGTGGCGAAGTCACGCGTGTTCCAGGATGCAGGCGAGGAGGAGCCGGTAATCCCGCGGCTTATCGCTCTAATAACCCACATTAATACCCGTACGTCAATTTAGGGGCGAGGGTGAGGACCGGGGAAGCCGTCGTACCGGGCAATATCTCAGGCCTAATTGCATCGAGCGGCGGGGCGAGAGCGAGCGAGCGAGCGCGTGCGATCCGCCGCGGAAGCGCTGCGGCCGGCCCCGACGATGATGATGCTGCGAGCGATGCAATTAGTGCATCGCCCTGTGCATCGTGAGCTAACACGCTCGTGGCTGGCGCGGGGCTATTTCGCTCTGTGCTCGGTGAAACCACCTCGTCCTCGTCCCCCTTCGCTCCCCTCCTCTCGCCTCGTCCGCACACCCGCCCACCCGCATGAATTCCCATCTCTGTACGAGATGCGCTGAAGACGTTACGTAATTGCACGTGTAGCGGAGAAAGCGAAAAATCCCCCGTGGTGAAACTCGTCGGCCGGGCGATCTCCGAAGCGCGATCGGTTGGGAAAATTGCCCGGAATTATCATTTCAATTGTCTCGGAGGCGATCGGGGCAAGGTGAACGTCCCAATTAACGACGAAGTAATCTCGTCGTGAAAATAAATTAATAAATTAATTATAAGAGTGCACGTGTTACAAGTGAATACCATTTATTTTATTCGGAAGTTTAAGCATTCGGAATTTTAATCGCGTTGGATTTACTTACGATTCGATTTTAGTCAATTTATAATGTTTTCACAAGTGACGAAAGTACAAGATTAACGATATGTGACTTTGATTTTGTCCCAATTCGTGACGTACGTATTTATATGTTACTGATAAGTGACGAACGTACGAACAGTCCTCTTACCGACATGCAAAAATCATTACTCGAATGTCACAAGTTGATACCAATCATGAATATCCTTGTTATTGATTTAAACATTGACCGTTTATAGCGAAGAAATTATATTTGTATTACTTGCTAAATTTTGAAGAAGTAAGTTATATAATCTATAAATACGAAGCTATATTACTCGATTTATTATAAGAAAAACAAATGCGATCGTCAGAAATTGGGACATTCATCTGATATCGATTCAAAAATATATTTGTCTTGGCAATCGAGATGACGAAAATATTTGCGAAATGATTGAATGAAACATTTCATATTTGGCTCGACGGGAATTAAATTGGGAGCGCAGTTTGGGGAAAATTTCGTTTGTAAATGATAGCACAATCTGGAAGCATGATAAAATTGAAAACAATATGGAAAATTGCCAACGTCGAGCCTCCATCTATTAAATGTTCATATCTCACTTTCCTCAAAAAGGTCACGATGAAGATAAACAACGGGAGCACATTCGAGGCGCATTTCTTCAATTGAAAATTCCTTCGGGGAAGTACATCGCGCGTTTACGATCGGTACACCACGTATATACGTGCTTTTAATTTGCGAATGGCGCGAGGGGTTCGAGCGAGCGAGCGAATCCCCTCGTCCCTTTCGTTTCTCCGCCGCAATTTCCATCTCTCGACGCGACAAGAGCGAGCGAGACGCGATATATTTCTTCGGCGGCGTCCCGACGCTGAATTACCACCGGCGGGTGTGACGCCGGTCTTCTCTCCCGCTTTCCCGCACCCTCGCCCTTACACCCTTCGTCGTTGCCTTCGCGTACAACGCCGGTGCAATTTTTACATACGCGATATTTTCCCGTGTACTCGCCGCCCCGTTTTATCGCCGCGACGCTTTCACGCGAATTTATTCGCCCCGCCACTCCGAGCCTCTCGACATGAACTGCGCTGATCGTAAGGATCCATCGATCGCCGATTCTCTTAATTCTCTCCTTCCCTTTCTCTCACTCTTTTTTCTTCCTTTCTTTCAGCAACGATTCTTTATTCAGGTCTGTTCCCCCGGCTGCGTTTTCGTACTTTTTGCGCTTGCAATTAAGCGCATAATCTGACGCCAACTGAGCGAGCGGGCGAAAAAGGGCGCAGTTACGTAATTATTAATTACGCGATTTGTCGCTCGGAAATAACGATTTCGGAGAATTACGCGCGTAATACACTTCGTCGCGCGAGTTATTTGCACGCTTCCACCTCGTCGTTGATCCACTTCTCTCGAACTGCCGAAAAATAATTTTCTTCAACATTCAAAGCAATGTATAAGGTCGTGAGGAGCCAAGCACGGATGTTTTACGTATGGTGCCGTTTTAAATATTAACAATGTTATTATCAATATTATCGCGGGAGGATAAAATTGTCCATTGTGTATTGCGACGTAGTTCGAATTTTTCGGATAAACGAACGCAGGCGACAACCTTCGCGTATGAACTCGACCCTTCGAATCCCAGCAATATTCGTTATTAATTTCAAAATCCCCGTTTATTAATATTTTTCGCAACATAATGAGTACGTGTATTTAATTACTAATTTAGCTAGCAATTGGGTGAGGGGAGATTTTTAAATTAATCACACGAATGTTACTGAGATTCAAAAGGCTCGGCTCATACGTGAAACGCAGTCGCCTGTGTTCGTTAATTTACCCGAATTATTCGACACGTTGACGATAAACAATTTTATTCTCGCGATAAAATTGATAATGAAATTATTAATATTTAAAATGACACTGCGTGGAACCCTCGTACTCGGCTACTCGTGGCTTTACAGGCCTTGATATGTATATTTTACCTTTACCTATTATCATCGGAGCTCCCTCTTGAAAAATTCATTTAAAATCGCCTTTCAATTACATCAATATTTTAACACCGTAAATAATTCCGGAGAATCACGTGTCCGGCGATACTTTCTCCTTCGCGTCGATCTCGCGGCCGAGTCGCGAAACGGAGCGGCTCGCGCGACCTTCCTCGATTAAAACACTACCCTCTGATCATCTTAATATTTAATAACACTTCGAGTTTCGAGAAGTTAATTCAATCCTCGTAATTACGAGAGCAAGCGGTGTTATTTCGCGACAAACTTGCCGGCGGACTCTCTCGCTTTTTGTTGCGTTCCGTCCGGGTCGTCGACGCTTTCCGCGATTAAAACGCGGCCGGAGGCGCCGTTCGAGGCTTTCGCCGGGCGGAGAGGGGATGGTCGGCGGGAACACGGCGAAAACACACAGCTCTTTCGCGAAAAAGAGCCGGCCTCCGGCGATCTTTTTGCAGCGCGCGCGCTTCTTATCTGTCGGCGCGCGAGAGCCCGTATCATCCGGAGTAGTCATACGTGGTGCATCGCGCGCACCGATCGGCGACACACGTCGCCGTTAGGAACTACGCGCTCGCTCCGGCTTACGCGAAACGGTTCGC
Source organism: Dinoponera quadriceps (assembly GCF_001313825.1). NCBI lineage: Eukaryota > Metazoa > Arthropoda > Insecta > Hymenoptera > Formicidae > Dinoponera > Dinoponera quadriceps. The sequence goes on from NW_014556754.1 coordinate 1,482,859, forward strand.
GATAGCGCGGCGGCGGCGGCATTGTCGCGCTCGGCGCGCGATAAACTTTGACGGCGCCCCGACAATAAAGGCCCGGTTTAATCGGCCCGCCTCGCAGGAAGCGTCACGCCGCGCTCGCGGAGATAAGCCTCGATAACGGCGTCGACGCTGTTTCGACGGAAGCTGCTGTTAGCTCGCAGGCTGCTCGGGATAAGGGGGGGAGCGCGGGCGGACGACGCGACCGTGGATGAATTTTCGGAGGTTCCATCTCTCTCTCTCTCTCTCTCTCTCTCTCTTTCTCTCTCTCGCAGCTCTGTTTACGTTACGATTAACTCCAGTTGGTATCGTTGGTTTTTTAATTAATTCTTTTATCAACGCCGTTCTGCGGCAAATTGCAAGCCGTAATTGATACGGTCGCCAGCGGGACGGGCGAACTCGCGCGGTGAGACGCGAGCGGTCGCGTGGCGCACCGTGTGCGCCGTTACGTGTTTCTGCGAGAGAAGTGTGTTATTTGATTTATTCTTATTTATCGTCGTGTTGTTAAATTATTGTAGGATCGTTTATAGAAACTCTCAGATCCCACCTCAGGAGTCTCGAAGGAGGGTCTTTTATACGGTAAAAAATATTGAGTTAAACGTGACCCACTGAAATTTTTATTACTTTAATAAGGTGAATGTATTGATTTAACTTTAACATTATATTTGTGTACTTCTTAAGACATTCCTCGTGTTGAAGTAACACGAAAATTTTAGTAAACCGTTTTCAACACGAGATTTTTCACTGCGCGCCCTACGGTGGTCGCGCGGATGATGTCATCTATGCATGCTAAAATGCATTCTTCGAAAAATATTACCGAGCATCCACTTGTCATTCACACGATCACTCCAGAGATAAGGAATTTTTTTTTTAAGACGTCACGAGTCTTTTAGTCTTCCGTTGCGGAATGAAGTAAAAATAGCACATTGAAACGCGTAATTCAATCGGACATTCGATTAAACATCATGACAGCGTTGCAATTGCAATTCGCTGCGATCGCGGCCGTCATTACGCGATCGTGCAATTCGCGCGCGCGCGCGCGAAACCGTCGTTTGTCGCGTCATCATTATTATTATTGCGTCGTCGTCATTCATAATCGTCACTTGGCGATCTCCGGCGATCGTCGGACGTCGTTGCGTTATCGCGGGCTTTCATTTATTTCGAGTAGTTTTCAGGGTTGACATTGGATGCGTCACTGAGTGAAGATTCAACTCAAACGCTCCAAGAATGAACTTGCAGAACAATTGGATATTGATCATATTGTTCGATCGTTGAAAGGCCATGGGAAAGATTCGGAAGGAGGGAAAGTGGAAAATTCAACACGAGTCGTCCGAGCTGGCTATTCGAAATCATGGTAACACTTCCTCCGCAAGCACCGCAGCTTCCCCGTTTGTAGCACGAAAGGAGCACGATGAAAGGCCTTTGGAACATTACCTTAACGTAGAGCTAAATTAGACTGAAACCAGGACTAAAATTTCGACTCGGGAAGCGGTGGGAAATATTTCGATTGAAATACAATGTATCGTTTTTTTCTTTTTTTTCCTTTTTTTTTAATAACTGCGTTTTGAATCAAAAACCGTTAAAATCAAGCGGAATCCCTAATAAATCGGCGGGTGGCGGCGATTGCGGCCCTCTCGTGCGCGTCGCGGAGAAAACGCGTGCGGTGGAAATTCCCAGGTCGGGGGTACCTCTATGATGGGTTACCGTAGGAGCCCGCCGGGATACCCGGAGAATACCGGAGGATGTTACCCGTCTTTCCTCGTTACATCGCGCCGCTGCGGTTAATTGATTAACGTCCCCGGAAGGCCATTGGTCGTTAACCTCGTTGCACCGAGGGCCCTCGTGGCGCGCGCTCCGATACATCTAATAAAACACACCGGTCCCTGTGAGCCGAGACAACGACGACGACGATGATGACGAGGACGGTGAGAGGGAGAGCGGAACCCTCGCTCGTTCTCAGCACGGTAATGCGACGCGTCGTAAACGAAGGGTTCATAATTCGCGAAGTCCATAATTCGCGCGCGAGGGCCGTTTTAGACACGACTTCACGCCGGACCCTACGAGCATCACGAGGCACCGTCCGTCTCGTCTCTCCTCTTCTCGTTCTTCGAAACTCGTCGAATTCGATCGCGCCGAGAGGAGCTTCCGGGTTCTCTTTGATGGACCTTGGCGCCCCAGTGAAATATTTATCACGGGAAATGTAATCGTATATAAAACATAGGGAAGGATTCGCAGCGCGGAATTGAAGTACATCCGTGAGGGGAGATTGAATTTGAATAAGATCTTTCTTCGCAAAATCGAATGCGATCGAGCTTCGCGAAAGGGGCTTGGATAGTTTTCATCACGCTGTGAAGTTATAACTGAAATTTTGTGAACATTTTAAATGAAAGTTGAGAGATCGAACAGAAAGAGTTGGCCTCTTTCAAAGCGCCTGGGATGAGGCTGGAAAGTTTCGTGAGAGAGCCGCGGCCGGAGGTGTAGAAGAAGCGAAGTGGCGCACGTGCTGGGTGATGTTACAGTAATAAGTAAATAACGCAGTAACATTAATCCTGGTTAGTCACATTTATTTTCGAGTCTTCAATCCGCTGCACTCCGATCCGTGACCGCTCGACTTTGTTCATTTATTTATTTACTTACGGGAAACAAAACATCTCCTTTATAATTGTAATTTAATTATTTTATTCGATTTTTATATCAATATTATAATTATACGATTTTTAAGATATTTTATTCGAAAATGTATTTCGGTATCATTAAAAATATAATACTTCGTTGTTAAATGTTAACAATATCAGAAATGAAAAGCTTCTTTCCTTTTTCTGGCATAAATTGTGTGAATAACACAAAATAACGTACATTTTTTTTTTTTTAATTCGAATTCGTTGAAAATAAGTCCGGCGACGAACGCGTTAAGGACCGTCCACATCGGAAGTAAACAGTAATAAATAAACAATAGAGTATTGATTAGTAGCAAAGCAGTAGAAAGTAGGAAATAGGGATGATCCACTTCGCTTACGCCAGGTGTTACGTTTTGTTCCACCGGAAAAAAAAAATAAACTCTTAATCTCTGCTCCGCAGTTTCGCTGCCTCCAAATAATATAGACAGTCCTTTAACGTCGGGAGTTGCACGTTAATTCAAATTTCCCCGTCGCCGCGCTCGTAAATCGCGAATCCGGCTTGCGCCGGGTATAAGCGGCACCTGACGGAATGGAATTTTACGGCGAAATCCGACGATCCCTTCGACGACGCGAAAGTCAGACGCGAATTCTCGATACATCGGAATACGCGCGTTATATCAGCTGTCACTGTGTGACACACGGCGTGCACAATGTACACCGCCGTACACCTGTCCGCCCGGCCGGCTCAGGTGTCGTATGCTCAGGGCGAGAGCCGTAATCCACGCGAAACCACACCGTGTACCTCCCGCAGGTCCTTGATCCCTTGGCCCCGTCGAGGACGTGATCGGACTGAACCTCAACTCCGGGGCCCGGTCGACCTCCCCGATCGATTTCAGCTGGCGAAATATCGTCGCACCGAGGCAATCGCAATATCGCGTCCGCGCTCGGGGGAAGAATTAGCCATACGAAGAAGAATAATTTGCTGGCACAGCAAAATCTCTCGGTTGCTGGACGGCGAAACGTTTGTTAAAAGTACTTCTTGCCACTCGCCTCGGATATATCCCGTTGAATCTAAAAATTATTTTGCTGTAAGAATAAACTAGTGAATGCAGGCAAACGTTTTGCGTGATGAGTCGGGAACGATGATCTAAAACAGCAGTCATAATGTACAAATGCTCAAAAATAACGCGCCTGGTTAAGTATTTTCAATGTTACTATTCTTAGGCATTACTGGAGTCTACTGTGTAACTTGATTGGCTGAAATTACTAGCACGAGTAGTCGGGATTGATTAGCTGCTCTGGTTATACTATATATAGACGGTACGAAACGCGTTTATATCAATCGACGAAGTGGAGTAATACGTAAGGTGATTGACTCACGATCCCAGAGGTCTCTGGTTCAAGTCGATCAGTGCTTTATGGATGCTTTTCAGGTACGATACAGCACTGAATCGAGTAAATGGCTAAATTTCAGACAAAATCAATATACACTAACACCTTAAAGACAGCTTCTGATTAAAACAATGGCAATGGCGTCGAAAGTGTGAATATGGTTTTAGCACGATCTAGTGAATATTTTTCGTTATAGCGCCTAAATTCAAACAGCTAATACATTTAGCGGCGATAACAATGACATTGGTTGTCCCAATTTTAAAGACACATCTCACCCGCCACAGCTTTATTTTAGCTCCGACGGCTAATTCTTTCTCTGAGTGCGCGAAAAATCGCTCTCACGACGGCTGTTCGTGCAAAAACGCGCGTGCAGCTGTGACGCTCGGCAGACAGGCGGGTCATCGTCGCTGAGAGAAAGAGGACTCGCTTTAGATCGGCCGAGATGAGATTCGTCCGAAACTTGCCGGGGGGAATACGATTGTTTTCTCCTGCGTGAACGAGAGGAGCTCTCGGCGGAGCGATTCTTGAGACAGCCTGTACGGACCTTGCGAATAACACGCACGACTTGCGCGTTGTCTCGCGTCCGTATGCTCCTCAGGGAATGGCGTATCCTGTGCGTCCTCACATCCTCGTGACCGGAGACAACACCCTCCTTGAAATTCCATCCTTAGAGCTCGCCTTATGTAAATGGCTCTCGTTGTTCTTTCTTGTACGAGGACTTTCATTAATGCACTTTTGTACATGCTTTCTCGAGTTTAAAAAATACGAGCCGCGCAAAAAACCGGTCTACGCTTGTGTACGCGTATGTGTGTAAGATAGCAACAGTTAATTAATTACGGGATATCGGTCTTGAAAATCGAGACACAATAAAAAAATCGGGTCTTTTAATAAGAAATTGATAAATTGGTTAAACTTGGGTAAGTGAAATGTTTATTCATTATTATTGTCGAGATCAAGCAATCAACTGAACATAGTTTTCTATTGTATTTTAATATAAATAATATAATATCATTAATTTATATACAAAACCAGACTGATGTTTTTGAAATAAAATTAAAATAATGAACGGAACATGAAGTATAAAGTATGTGTTTAGAAAATTAAATAATTTCAATAAAAGAAACTGACATTTGTTTAATTAAATAGAAACTAAAGTAGCTCCAGGGAGCGTTAAAATGTGTAAAAATGTTAGGAGTCAAACGCCTTTAAATATTATTCGTGTACGGCGAGGACCTTTCATCTGACGGCGATTGGCAGTGCCCGCAATTTAAGGGGGTTAATGAATCTTAGTACAATTTATTATTCTATTTTGTATTATTTATTTTTCATTAAATCAAAAATCGGGACAAATGGTGGGAGTCACGTTTAGGATTCTGTCGGGACGCCTCTAATGCGAGCCGAAAATCGGAACGGTTGGTCATCCTATATATGTGTGTTTGTAAGAAACGTGATGTGGTGGACCTTAAGTAATTTTCACGAGATTAGAGTACATTTGAGCGCGAACCATTTTAGCATTTTTCTCATTTATACTTCTATGTAATAAAACACGCGGGTTCATGGAGCTGCTCGTCCCTGACGAAAGCCGATTTACCCCACGAGATCGAAACGACTTGTTCATCGTCGATTCGGTTTTCAAGTCCCACGGAAGAAGCTTCCCGAGTAATCAATTTGCGAAAATTCTAATCTTTTTACAAGAGTAACGAGAGAAGGCGTTCCCGCGCCGTAAGACGAGACCAAATAGCGATGGATAAGTGTACCTTACGGTAACTCGCGCGGGGGAGGTTACAGTCGTCGTCCGGACCTCCTCCCGTTTCCTATAAAGCGCACCTCCCCTCTGCCCCGCTCCTCTCTCGCCCTTCGTTCCATCCGTATTCTCTTCGTCGTGAGAAACACAACCGATACGGAAGCGGCGGTAGCAACATGCCCGGATTTCCCGCGCGACGACAGTTTTATTGGCGGAAACTTCGCTTGTTCAACCCTCTGTTTTTCCTCGCCGATAGTTTGCGGCGCGGCTTGGGAAAACTTTCGGATCGACTACGGAAGAGGGAGAGAGAGAGAGACTTTCTCGGTCCGCGAAGCTTTGGAGTCACTTCGGTTTGCATTGTCTATCCTCCCCCATCGCCCCTTATCCATCCCCTCGTCGCCGAGTCGAGACCCCAGCGGGGGTGACTCGGTACCTACGGAAAGGCGCGATCGAAATTCCATGTTCGCGTCCTCCCACGCGCGCGAGAGAGAAAAGGAGAGAGAGAGACTCGAGTGGGTTAGCAACTTCTCGAATGGCGTTAAGGCTCTATCGGTGTTGCTCAAGAGACGCGCCATTCAGGTAGCTACCGAAGAGATTAGCTACCGAAGTCAGTATAATCTCTCACGGCGCGGCCTCGGATCTCGATGTCGCGGATTAGAGATTCTTCGTTCTCCCTCCGAGATCCCGTGAGATCCTCCTTTCTGTCTAACAATTTCATAATTACTCACTTTAATCATTTGTACACTTATGATTTCTCCAGTGCGCTCGTTTATTTTTATTTTGCACTTCATTATCGCGCTCGGTGGGGATCTTGCGGAGGGGTGCGGAATAAATGCATCCATCTGTCCATCTTTCTCTCCCTAACCATAGCTTTGGTAATCTTGGATCGCCTTGTATGTATTTACATCGGAATTACTAATTCAGTTATCTTCAATTGCATACTTTATCAATATATTTTACTTTCTAATATGTTAATCAAGCTGCTGTGCTGGAGGAGAATTTTCTTTTCCCCAAAGCGTATAAATAACGCTTTCTCTCTCTCTCTCTCTCTCTCTATCTCTTTTTCTGAATTTTGCGTAATATACGAAATGTTACGTAAACTTTTATACTTTATCGCACTTATACATTTTATCATATTTTACCGTATTTTCATATTCTTGATCTTTACTCGACTTTATCTTTATGTACTTCTACGTACCTTTATGATTCAGGATAACCGTTACCAGAGAGCGAATTATCACTCTCTCTCTCTCTCTCCGTCTGTATCTCTCTTTCTAGTTCACAGGTCGATAATAAATATTTCTTTCAACTTCATTCAATTGTCACTCACCCGCGTCCCACGGTTTGTTCCAACGAAACAAGACTACATCTCGGCGAAGTCGGACAAGGGTGACGGGGCGGTAGGGAGGGAGGGAGGGGAGTGACAGCTGCGAAGTTCTCACTGGGAGAAAAGATCAATTCGACGCTCATCGAGGCAACACGCGGCCGTACTTTCCGGTCTGCAACGTATGCGTAGACCGCGCGCGACGGTAACGACGTACCTTTCGTGCCGGCGATTTTTTTTTTTTTTTTTTCGTTGCGGTCGTCACTCCACACACGCGGGTAAGTTCTCGGAGGTTCCTCACGAAGGAAGTACGCGACTTCGCCGAGACACGTGACACTCTCTCACATGCATCACACGAGGGCGAAAGGAGCCCTTTGTCCGTTGCGTTTACGCGTCAGCGTGGTCGGACGATGCTGCTGATCGATGTAAGTTACCGCTTTCGTCGGGAAAGCAAGTGGTCCCGATCGATCGCGCCGCTTCGATATATTAAAGTTCGCCGGAGTGACTTCGCGATCGACAGATCGCTCTGTACACAGACAGCGGACAGAGCTTCGCGACTGATGGATTGCTGCGCGTGCACACACACGCTACGCCGCGATAACAATGCGAACGGTCGTCAAAATTGTTTGCACCGTGTTTGGTTTTTTTTTCGTCAATTCTTCATCCGTCGATGGAGCCTTAACGAGCGGTCGATTCCGTCGGCGAATTTCGTCGAAGTATCCAACCGCACCGGAGGAAACAAATTTGCTAGAACAACAAGTTGTTGGTTGATATCGTGATGGCGGAAAGAATTCGCTCTCGGACAGCGGGGGAAGATTTGTTAAGGGTATTCATTGCTATCTGCCGGATACACGGGGACGGCGGGATAATTTGGTTGTGCCGAGTAAATTTCGTTGCTGTCGCAACGACGTTTAGGGAAAATTATTTTTTCCGTGTAACAAGTTTTCACGCTGTCGCTACATTAACAGGCAATTTGCTGTTCCAGCGAAACTTGTATTCTCCGTGCGAATATGTTCAATTTTAATTTGATTCCCGCCGGTCTTTACGTCAGTTCCCGCTTCTCGAGATTTTCTTTAAGAAATCGAGACCGAGACTCGGTTTATCCGGTAAAGTGAAGTGAAATTTTTAAGGGCGCGCGGAGTAAATCGAGAATTTAAGTGAACACTAATCGTTCGCGAAATAAATCTCAGATGGTTGCACTCTAATCAGTTTTCTCGTCAATTACCGTCGAATCCGTCGATCGACCTTTGACGATTCACATATAAATTTTCCCAGATTTTACCATATATAACATAGATTCCGATTCGAATATCTCAACTTGTTCCAGAATAAGTTATCCTAATACGATACCAATACGATACCACCTGGAAATCCTATTTTTATCCTAAACATGGAATGAAACTGCTTTTTCCGCCTTTCCGCTGTACGTTGTGACGTTGCTTTCTGCACAGAAATTTTCCTAGATTTTGCGATTCTTTTCCTGAGAAATCTGATTTATCCGTGAAAACAAAATGAAGTTCAGGAACGCGTGAAACATAAGCCGGCGGGCCTAAATGAATGCGAGATCGTTCGCGAGATAAATCTCAGGTGGTCGTAATTTAACGTCATAAAATTCTCATCGACCTCGCTCGCTTCAGAAAGCAACGGGCGAGCTCTCAAGCTCGCAGCGTCGCAAAGGCCGCGCGCGCGCGGGCTCTTTTGCATTTCTCGTCTGATAATGCGTTTTTGATACCGTCTGCTTAACGAGTCGCGATATATTAACATATTGGTGACCGGTCACGAGTTAACTCGTGTCTTCCTGCTCAAACGTTGCTGACCGGCCACGAGTAAACTCGTGATCGATGCAAGATACGTTTGCGCGATCGAAACAAGATACATTTGCAAAACCTGTTGTGCACCATTACACGTAGGTGATTGCTACACCGTTTATCATACCAAAAAGAAATATTAAAAGTTAAATATTAAATAACATTTATTGAAGTTTATTTATATTGTTTCACTTCCACATCCAATTACGAAGTAATAGCCGATGACATGAGATAAATTCTACGTAAAATTGCCGGTCAACAATGTGTCAAAAAAGTACTAGGAACTTTGGTGTAAAATTGATTTTTTAATAAAAACGTTATGATAATTATTAAAAAACGATTTTTTTTAATAATACCTGAAACGCATTCTATTTTACAATTTTTAAAACATTCGTAAACATTTATTTTCAATAATACCTAAAATGCGTCCTGTTTTACAATTTCTGAAAGTTTGACAAACATTGCTTCATCAATAAAAAATGTTATGACGATTTTAGTAACGTGCGAGTTCGCCCAAAAACGTGCGGTCCCAGGCGTGTGTCTTACAGATTTCTTCGCGGTCCGCAATGTGTTAACTGCATAAACCCCTAATATTTTCGACACCGGGTCGCATCGAGTTCCGGTGCGCCGCGTCGGCCGCTTCCATTTTCCGCTCGGGTCTTCGTGCGCGCGACGGTAACTCGGACAAGTGCGGGCTGCCGCGCGCGTCCGTCTTTGATGCTCCTATTATCTCGCCGCGGATTATGCTACGTGCCACGCATATCGCGGCGCTCAAGAACGCGAACTGGGTCCACGCGAATAGACGAGGGACGGTCGTTCCTTCCCTCGCCGTCGACGCGACGCAGTGCATCGGGCGGCGCGCTGCGCGACGGTGGTGCAGCGGGCAGCTGGAAAACGTATTTCACGCTAAATTACGAGCCTGTCCGGGCCAACCGCGAGCTTCCAGCGGACATTGTATGCAATAGACATATCCGGGAATAGATAGAGCGTCCGGGCCGCTTTTTGAATCGCCACTTTCTCCCCAACGACAATGTTCGGTGTAACACACACGCATACACATACATGCGCATGTAGAGACAGAGAGAGAAAGAGAGAGGGAGAGAGGGAGAGGTCCGTGTTACGCCGGACCGCCCCTGCAATCCGAGAATTCAATTCCGACCATTACCAATGGTTCAACGGCGGTTGTTCGCCGGTCCGTTCGCAACGTCCGACAAGCGAAATCGCAAATTATTATTATTGACCGTCCGAACAATGTTCCAGATTATGTTCAGCATCCCCGTTAAACCCCTTAGGCACTTTCCCCATTCTGTGTCGAACAGCACCGTACGCTCGATGGATGGTATAAACCCTTTAATCTGCTATGTGTTCTCGCGAATAATCGTAAACGATTAAAGTGACTCTTTTATCACGTGTCACTCCTGTTCTCCTCTAGAAGCGCCGTTAGTGGTTACTTGAATTTAAGCGCATCTTAGGGAGTTATTGCGTATAACGTATCATCATTTCGTTTCATGCTAATATTTTTATTTTGTGTCTTATAGGGTAGTACATCACCTTTGTCTCTTTTATTCGTCGAACATTTTGTATCGGAGCAGAATATATATCATTTGGAAAAACCCGGAGAACCTGGAATTCTCGTGGTGATCGCACTCTGTCGAGTTCACTTCCGACCGTACCGAGGCGCAATCAAGCGACAAACATTTATTAGCTCTGAACTCATTGGTCTTCCTAATTGCGCCTTCCTAATATTGCCATCGTGTCTGAATATGATACGATACGATATATGATATCACACGCGATACATATATAACATTATACTGTGTCGTATTATACGTCAAGCTATCTCAGTGACGAATTAACCGAGTGGCCAACAGTCACAATGTGTACGCGTATTCAGGCGTGCGCAATTAGAAGGACTAATGAGTTTTGATCTGGTAAATGTTGAAACTTCAGCTCGAAGCTCAGTGTACGCCGCGTTATTTCTTTCTCCCGATCCCCTTTGCAATTTTCCGCAACCTCCCGCGTATCCTCTCGCATCGGAGAACTCCGTATCCAAGGATGAAAGGATGTACTGTGCAGCAGGATCCCTTTTGGCCGCGTATTACGAACGTACGGCGCGCACGTAAACGTAGGGTTACGGGAAGAAATAGGGGGAGAGGATGAAATAGCTAATAGAGAAGGTGGCGGCTCGCCTCTGCGCATTGGAACGCAGGGGGAGAGAGAGAGAGAGAGAGAGGGAGAGAGTGATTTAATCAAGTCGGCTGCATTCGATTATCGGCCCGCAGTTACGTGGATCGTTACGTCGTTTCTCCGTGCAGAACACGATTCGCCGCCTTGCGTTAATTTCGCGCTCGTGCACTCGCTCCGCTCTCGTTGCGCTCAGATCGAGAGCTTCGATGCAGTCGTGTGCCGGAAAAAATATAGTCCCTTTAGGAAAAGAGAAGAAGAGAGGAAGGGAGAGAGGCAGAGAGATTTGTCGTGATTCGAGTAGCAGTTTCTTTCAGCCAGGGAGTTGGAAGATCCAAAAGGGAAGGGAAAATTGATGGTACGATGATGATAGCTTATTAATATTCTGGGATACACCCTTTCAGCAATTGAGTATTGCAAAATTAATGTGAAATAGTATAGAGCAAATTGTTAAGAAAAGAGGAGCGTTATTTATTTCTGTTGCGTTAACGATCGCGCGAAAATGTGTTCGACGACCGTAGTGTTATATTCAGAGTCGTAGATATAAATAGAGAAGTCGGACAAGATCGGTTCGATTGACTAAGTCTTAAGTCACGTGACCTCGGCGCTGTGTTTTCTCAGAATCATACTATTTTTGTTATAATTTTAGTACATCATGACTGAAGAAAATCCTCTTTTAATGTGCCGAGTTATAACGAGCTACGAAATATGGAGGGGAGAGTATTCGTATTTAGGTTAATTATTGTGGTTACCCTCCCTCTTGCAACCTGACCTTTCTAAGTCACACGCAGAAAGCAAGTTTTGCTGGCACAACAAATTGTTTGTTAACTTAGTGATGGCAGAGAGATTTGTTATACGGACAAAATAATTTTGCTGTAATCTTGTAGCCAAATATCGTCGCGATAAAATTCAATTACTTTGCTGTCCACATGCCTAGCAAATAGCAATTAGTACTCTTAACGAATCTTTCTGCCATCCAAACCAATTCTTTTGCTATGCAAACAAATTTGTTTTGCTTTTCTTATATTGACAAACATTTTGCTATTCGAGCAACATTTATTTTCCCCGTGCATCTTCTTTCTCTCATCTTCTTATTCACTTGCTCGAAGTATCGTCGTAGGAAAAAGATGGTCAACTTTCCATGTAAATTCACTATCGATGTATATCGAACTCACCGTTGTTTCTCGTGTATTTAGGATTCTAGTTATATTGAATTTTAAACGTCATATTTAAGCAACGTATATATGTAGTCAGTGACGGAAAGATTGCAAAATCTCTTTCACCGCCGTGAAATTCAGGACGCATCTGCTGCTCGATTGGAAAATTGATCTATCGAGAATTACTGAAACCATTCTCCCGTTGAATACGAGAGAACGCGGGACTCGTTGCGAGAAGAAAAAAACTGTCGCAACCTTTGTCGCGGGGCCGCATGTGTGAGAGAATATTTCATTTACATTGAAATTCGATACATCTCTCGTGACGATTTCGTCGGTAATGCCGTTCTGCAAAAGTTTCGCGCGGAGTGTCGGATCTTCCGCAGCGGAGGAATTCATTTCAAATCGGATGAGGAACTTCTTCCCCTCGAGCGTCCAACTTCCAAAGAAGACGGCGATAAGGGAGACAAGGTTTCGAGTGTAAAAATTGAATATTTAATATGCTGCGAGCAATTTCTCGCGAATACCAACGGCCTCGTCGGAGGAACAATCCGCCGTGCACCTTCGCGTTTCTAAAATCTCGCGTATCGGTCAGGTTGGGTCAAGTTAGATTAAGTCAGGCTGCGCCGGATTAGGTTAGGTTATGTCCATATTTCACGAGGACAATCCGGCGGAACGCGCCCGAATTTCGCGCGAGCGAACGGCGCGACAAGGCTGTTAGGTGAGCACAAATTGGGCCGGTTTCCGATAAATATCGACGCGGGCGTGAAGCTACGGAGAGAGAGAGAGAGAGAGAGAGAGAGAGAGAGAGAGAGAGAGAGAGCTTTACGAGATTAATCGTCGTCCCTTCGGCATGACGAGCAGAGCGGCCATCTTGGAAACACGCTCCCGAATACACCGTCGTCATCGTGTCCCGCGGCCTCCGCTCACTTACTCTCTATCTCAACCTAATCTCTCGCGAAATTACCTACCGCGAGGTGTAATTAAATCGTTACGGCAGCCTCGCCGCGAGGATCAGCCCTCGAGCGCTTAAAATGGCGGCCCGCTTTGAAGGCGCTCGCCTGTGCAACTCGCCGAATTTAACGGCGCTCGAGTCCTCGCGCTTGTTGAACTGCGTCGTCATCGTCCTCGTGCTGATGAGATTATGCGATATTAATTGCGAATCTAACCTAACTTATCCCAACCTTAGGCGCGCATATTTAAGCGCCGTTTACTCGCCGGCTAATTGAACCCCGCCTTCCACTCTTTGACGAAGATGTTCGCCCAACCACTTCGCCTAACGCTCGAGTTGGCAAGGTTGTCACGGAAGGCGAGCTGCTCTCCCTATTCCCCGAGTTTTCCACATCTTTTGCCACTTAAACGGGCTCGAGGATCAATCAGTCGACGAACTCCAAAGAGTTCTTTGGAGATACAACGTGTCCCAATTACTTCTCCTCTCATCTTCTTTTTCCTCCCAAACGTCCAGTCACGATGTGAATCGCCCTGTAGCGCTAATAAGGCGGCGATTTGAAAGAAGAAGCTGCTGGACACGTTCCAGTGTTGGTATCACCATATTAACCCGATTCTTGTTTCGAGGAGCCTCAGGGGCAACGGGGCCATCCCGGTTCAGCTTGCGCAGAACTTCGGGAAGCTTCCCTCCATCCCGTAAAACATAAAACGTAACCCAATCCTAACCCAACCCGACCCGGGCGCCTATCTTGAGGGACTATTTAGAAACTAGTTCGGAATGAATTCCGATCGGAATCATCCGGTCATTCTCTAGATTTTCCCGTGTATTTTATAGGGAATCATTGGACGATTCCGAATAATACGTGCCCCGATCATTTTCAACAGTCCCACCCACGTGGTCGGCAGAGATCCTCGAGCTTAAAGCGGGACCTGCTCTCATCAATCCCGTGCATTTTAATTTCGAGGAACAACGTACCCTCCACCCGTAACAACGAACAATAAAACGGAACGCAACGTCCCAATTATTCTCCCCTTTCAAGCCTTTGTTCCCAAGAGATTTAGGACACTCGATCACACGAGCTGAATCAGCCTGTAGCGCGAATACGCCGGCGAATTGGAAGAAGCTACTGGACACGTTCCAGATCGCACCGGCATGTTAACCCGACCTAACGCAATCCCAAGCCAACCTAACGCAAGCGTAACCCTAACCCGATCCGACCCAACCTAATCCGAGGCGGCGGATGCTCGCGTTTAAAGCGGAATGGCGGCGGCCAATGGACACAGCACGGGCCTATGTATCATAATCCCGACAGTCCGGGGTTAGTTAGCAGTTTGTTTGTTCCCGAATATCCGGCCGGCCCGGATGCCGCATGCCGCATGCGGCATGCCGGATGCGGCGGGGCGCGCGGACGCATACTAACGCGCAGCGAATAGTTCGGATGCGCGCGAGGCTTTTTCGAAACGAGGTCGAAACCCGCCGCCGATGCAACCGCGCTCTTTCGGCCACCCGGCTCACGTGGGCGCCCCACGGCGACGGCGCGAGCACTGATCCAAGGATATTCGGCTGCACTGAGAGGGATAGTCATGGTGTTACCTCCGGCCTTATCTATTTTTCTTTATCTTTCGGCTTTACTCGCGAAAATAGTACGCAGATAAAAAGTGTTGGATCCGAGTAAATAATTACTCTGATACTTTGTAGCTGGTCTTTATTCGGATTAAATGATATTTTATCGATCCAAGTAAAAATCTATTTACTTGATCCAAATAAAGTTTATCACTGATCCAAGTAAAAATCTGCCGAGTTTGGGAGTAATTGTTTACTTGAATCTAATACTTTTTTCTTCCCGTGCAGTAGCAATATGCATGCGAGATTATTATCGTTTGATATTATAGTAATACTTATTAAAAAAATGGCTCTACATACAATAATTCTTGCGCTATAGTGTATAGTTGTAGTATTATGATCACAAATACCGAGTATTTTTCTCTCAGTGTACGTGAGCGATGGATCGTGGAATTTCGCCCGACTCGATCCAAGCGAGGGTAGTAGTGACCGCTGGAGATACGGTTATCGTGATTTTATTTTCGGGAATAGACATATGTATCTTTTTTGCATTTATAATGCAATTTAAACTTTCAGTGCTCAGCCAGTTATATCGAACCTATTATGTCGCGAATGAATTGTCCCGTTCTTTTTTTTAGCGGGATATAAGAAAAAAAAAATCAACGTAATTTTGGATAATTTTACCGTAATTTTTAGTCTTGCAAAATCCATCACGATGTTTCGCCTCCTAATTTTTACCACTTAGTTGCGTAGTCTTCTGAAATCAAGTAATTTAACGTTTAATTAACGTTCTGACAATTCGGGCAGACTGAAAGCAGACATACATGCGTGAAGGGCTAATGCACGTTGTCGGTTGTTTTGAAGCCGAAGCTAGTATTTTCCACCGGCTATTTTTCACAAGTCAACATAAACATTAGTACACTGTTGATCGGCCGTTTCCAACATTGCCCAATCTTTGTTCCCGGTTATTTTTCTTTTTTTCCGTTAAACTATCGTTGAAACACGAGATAACTCTGGTCGGCAACGTTCGGTAAAATACAAGTTCTCTCGTGACCCGTCAGTAATGTTAAAATATTTAAAAATGTTAAGATATTTCTCGCGTATTTGTATAAAATATATCGAGTTCGACGATTCGAGTCTGAAGGTAGAATCTATCTCTCTCTTTCTCTTTCTCTCCTCTCTCTCTCGAGAAAGAGACACGTTTGATATTTTTCAGGTAACAGATGAATATAAATGCACCCGGGTAGTGTGAATACGCGCCCTCACACATTACTATTATAACACACGTGCGGAGGAGAAGTCACATTCGTCCTGGGATTAACGCGGCCTTACATTAGCGCTAGGACCCGTTTATCCGAGCTTAATTAAAAAATACACCTCTCTCAAGTCGCACGTTGACCCGTCGCTCGCGAACTTTTCACTTTGGCCTGCCCAGTGGCCGCGGAAGTTAAATTTCACTAATATCGCGTTCCAAGGGGACGACAAGGTTGCGAACTAAAAAATCTCACGGCTCTCGGACGGGACTTTGAATAACGTCACTACGGGATTCGACTTCGCATTAATCAATTACAATGAACGAACGAACGAACGAACGAACGAACGAACGAATGAACGAACGAACGAACGAACGAACGCGTATCCTCCTCGCTCGCTCGCTCGCTCGCTCTCTCTCTCTTCTTCAATTAATAGACAGCTGTTTGATTTGGAGTTTTTCGCGCATCGGTGCTGATTGAATTACCCAGGCGTCGCCCGGCATCCCGATGCACCGTCTCCATTTCCTCTCTCGCCGTTCCGACCCAACGGCCTGTGACCTTCCGCCATCCACCATCCACTATGCGCCGGCTTCTTTCATTCGATGCGCCCTGGTCTACACATTCCTGTGCACTTTGATACCGCATCCTACAGTGCGTTCCAAAGTGCCCACCTTTCTCCAACTTGAGGGCGAATTCTGTTAGTTTAATTACTTTCACATCCGTGCTGTTTGTCGTCGCGGTAGCAGAAGTCAAAACGTTCTTCACGTACTCGGGAGGACGTCTCGCTGTCGTATTTTACGAAAATATATTTGCTGTCTCATCTGCACTTGTGAGAATATAAATATATTACGCTTTGAAAAGAATAACAAAAAATACTCTCGCGGTCTAATTTAGATCGAAGTGTATACAGTGAGAAACATTTTGTATTTTTGTTCAAAGTTTTGTGTTGAATTCTCAACGTAGCTGTTTGTTGATGTAACGCGTGAGAGATTGGTGTTATTTGAAGATTTTGTGTAAAATCGACATTCAACCATTCTTTTGAGTTGAAGTAATTTATATGCGAGTATGCACTTCACGTAAAGATTACGTAGTTTTAAAGTTATTTTTCCTCGCGTCAAGAAATAGTTGCCATCTGTTAATTTTCGACATGCTTTGTGTTACTCCTTAACATATTCGCCTTTCTGTGTTAAATCAACGGAAAAATTCGCATGGACCGTTCGGGACATGTGAAATGTGTTAAATTCAGCATAAAGTTTTTTGCCATGCGTACATTCGATGCGTTCGTGCATGAAGAACCGATTTTAATTAAATTTAAATTATTTCAAGCGGGATCACGCAGCTCCGATTATTAAATTTACTTTAAATTGAATTTATAAATTTAAAACCTCAAAATTCAATCATATTGTGTTTATTGCGAGGATTTCAATTACATCGAGACGATGTGCGTCGCATCGGACGGTCGATGAGAGAGAGAGAGAGAGAGAGAGCCGGATCGAGCTTCGTCGGCGACATCTCAGGGCGCGAAAGAGTCGCGTGAAGATGAAGAGACCGCCGAAAGTTTCGCGTTAGTTATGAACACGCGGGATGAAATGTGGCACAATAAACGGGAGTATTTCATGATAATGCGGACCGCTCGTGGGGTGATTCACGGCGCGATGCGGGCCGCGCGCGCGGTAAATGCGAGATGATCGTCGGCGATATTAAAAGCGATCTTCATCCGTTCCTTCGCGCCAACTCGTCGTCGTGTTTTCCGCATCGGGAGGAGCATCGGAGCCTCACCGGCGTAATCAACCGAACGCGATAAATCAAGCAGCCCCCCTCGACCCCCGAATAAAGGGCGGCCTTGCGTGATAGGTAATCTCTAGCCCGTATCTATCTGTGCTCGCGGTCGGTGTAGGCGCGCTCTCGAATTAATGCATAAATGTATAAATTAATTATATATCGGCGTGATCAAACACATACACATCATGGGCGCGATCTGAATTGCAGATGAAGAATCCGGCATCTACACGGGCAAGCCGCTGCCCACGTACAGGCCAGCCTCCCAATTGGTGCCTCTCAGGGGCACCGCGAGACTCTTCTGCGAGGCTTACATGGGCAAGGTGAACCTGCCGGACGCCAGGAATTCTGTCACCTGGTGGAAAGGCGGCAGCAACGTCACCCTGCCCGCTGACGGCAGGATAGCGCAGCACCGAGTGTCCCGGTGAGTAATCCGGGAGTAAAATCATCGGCGACGCGCGCGCCGGAAATAAATCGCGCACTCCTCCGCGGAGCCGACGACGCGATCGCGACACGGGAGAAACGCGCGATAATTTGGTGAGAATAGAGGTCATGGCTGTTGGAAACTGCTCGAAGTGGGTCGTCCGCACGAGGGAGAGCGTAGGTGAAACGCACGGGCGAAATTTCGGGGGAAAACGGAGAGTCGCTTTCCGCGAGAGTATCTGGCTCAGCATCGTCACGGTGGCCACCGGTAACCGACGCTGCGATGTTACCGTGTCTCGTAACATGTAATTAGAAGGTTGCGAGGCTCAGAGTCGTGTTTTCAGTGGCGCATCAACGGGGCCACTCGTTAATTTCGTATTTCTCAGGCAAAATTACATTCCCGCGCATTGATTTCATTATCGGGATAATAAATTAGAATTAACTTGAAGTGAACATATGCATGCGATATTACAGATACAAACGAGAACTGTATTAGAAAACTAATAGAGACACACAGATAATGGAGAGAGGTGTATAAAAGTATTTAAATATGTACCTGCGCACATATATTTCGTGTATTACTATGAATGATGAACTTTACACCACCATATTTTGAAAACAAAATGGTCGGTAATTCGGAAATTTGTGTATAATGTTGGCGTGTCAGTCTTTAATATCATAATAGTTTTTCATCAAAGTTTTGTTTCTAGTTTAGAAGATATGGGGAAAATAGATATTAAAAATAGCACGCTAATCTCTCAAGGAGTACGAAAAGTATCAATTTCAGTTGCAAATAGCCTTCGAATGGTCGGTCTTTTTTTAATTATGCGAACAGGTAGATGATGTTTCAATATACATATAGTGCAAGTCTCATTGAATTCTTATCAAACTCATTTCACCTCACAACCTCCTGAATTACACTGAAAATTCCTTACGTGGTCGATAGGGAGCCGATGGAACGAGATTTGTTTAATTACGTTCATTTTATTTCTATCTCCTTTATTATATTCTTATTCTAATTTCTTCTTTTCATTTTTTCTTCTATTTAAAACCTCCAGTTACGTTTCTCTTTATTGTATTCTCAGTAATTCAATTAGCAATTAAACTTTTACTATATCGTCGATAGTCGACGAGTCGGGAAGATACCGATTAATATTCCAACCGACTCCAACCGAAGGTACATATTTCCGCGGGAGTTCGCAGGATGCTCCGATCAGGATGTGGGGGGTTAAAATTCACGTAAATGTATTCGGTACGCCTGCGTTGTGTGCGCTTTGATCGGGGAACGCGCGCGACTCGATGTGTGCTCTCTCGGTAATTCCGAAGTAAGAGGGAATTTAAGCCTCCGGAACGTCGGTTACGTTCGCGGTAACGCTGCATGCTCGAGAATACACAATACACCGAGGAGGTATCAACAAAGAGAGAGGGGGAGAGAGAGAGAAAGAGAACACCTGCGTACGCACATACGTACGCAGAGCTCGGCGGCATCCTGTAGAAAGCGACGGGCGAACGTGAACATTCAGCCGGGCTGTTGCGAGCCATTCTTCCGCGCCACGCGGCGCTGCATCGCGCGCTCCCAACCACGCGCAGGTATCTGTCGTCGCGCGGAGAGCTACTCCATCCCCCGTAACTCAATTTTCCCGACGATGCACCGTCACGGTGCATCGCCACGGTAAACACGGCGCGCGGCGCGGCGAAACCACCGACTCGACAACACGGCCGTGCCGGCAACATTACAGCGAAATTACACTCCCCGGGTCCCGTCGAGAAAGAGAGGCAGAGAAGCAAGAGGAGCCGCGGAGGAGGAGGAGGTAGTGACGCCGGTGGTGGTGGTATATGCAACGCGTGCGAGCGCGCGGACGATCCTACGTCGAATGCAATTTTATTCCGGGATAATTGGATCCACCCCGGGGGCCGCAGACTCCGAGGCGTCGTGCTCGCTCGCGTCGTTCGACCCCTGAATCACGATTCCTCGCCGACGGAGATTTCCAACGGATAGCTCCGGCACCGGATAGCAGCGAGAGACCGAGATGGAGAGCCTGCTCGAGCCGAAAATGTGGACTTTTGCGCTTTTACCGAGGCCCCGGCTTTGTTTCGCCATCCTAATTTCAACGGGATCTTGCGGCTCTCTCTCTCTCTCTCTCGAGCGCATAATAGACTGGAATCTCGAGATTCTCAATCGCTGTTGATGATTATTTCTCGGTTAATAGCTTCGAAAGTTTTGTCCCCGAATAAAATGAATCTCGTTACATAACATGAAAAATTGAGCAATCGGGCTTTTTCAAGGATTTTGAGCTTATAATATTACTGGGATTACTCAAGGATCGGTTCAAACGAAATGGAAAGATTGATTCTTTGTGTGCAGTTGTCCGAGAATATTTAGCACGCGCGTCGTTACATGCTAAACACATTTATCCTCCCACAATAATAATATTGACGATAATATTAATATTGACACGATAATAACGATTAACATTGATAATATTAATATTTATAATAATATATATATATATATATATAATTATAATAAATATTTAAATAGCACCGTAACATTCGCGCTTTGGCTTCTCATGACAATATATTCTTTACGATTCGGCAACCATCCTACTTTTCGGGTGATATTTCACCCGAGCGAATTTAAGGGATATTTAAATGAATCGTCTGATAAATTCGGATTTTTCATACTAAATGAAACGACTATATTTTTATGTCGTTGTAATTTTATAAAACAACGTACACAAAGGACGGTAAAGCATTTACAAAGGACAAATTGGCATGCGTATTATTTCATAAAATTTTTAGAAACGAGATAAAAGTGCAACCGTTAGGCTAAATTAAATTTAATAATTAGACGAAATTCTCGCGGGTTGCTTAAAAATCATATTGTCACGATGGGTGCGTAATCTTCGAGGCCGTTTTCGACGTTTGCACGCGAGAGACGATAAGAATCCGCTATCTTTATAACCTTTGCGATGGTGTGCGAGCGTGTGTATGTGTGATGGCAAAGGCCCGATGGACTCCCCGAAGAATAGCCGTTCGCGAAATGAGCGCATTCGTCTCAAGGCGGGAACCCCGAATTCCCCGAGTACGAGCCGCGCGTCCTTTAATTAGTGGTTGGATTTGCTGCCGGTACATCTCACGCCGGCCGAACGTTGTTGTTCGCGTAAACTAGACTTTACATCAGCGGCGAGCCGGCGGTTTGCACCGGGCACGGGAAATTGAGTTAGGCGGGAAAAGCCGAAGGGAGTTAGCGAGGAAGGAGGGAGCGGAACGGAGTAAGATTTATTTTAACAATAACCCGTCAGACACGCGTACGTGCGCGAGCGGACAAATACGCACACGCACACACGCTACACAGTGGCAGGTTGGGAATTTTCTTAGAAATAAACGGGAAAGATGGGGACAAAGAGAGACAAAACGAGGACAAACCCCGGTGTTTTAAGTTATTCCGGAAATAACAAGTGACATGTAAGAATTCGCAATATAAATGACGGAAGGAGGTAGCGAGAGAGCGGAAGAACCGCGAATATCAAAAGAATGAGACGATATATATATATATATATATTCTCTCTTTTTCCAAATATATCCCCGTGTGACGAAACACGTGTTTTTAATATAATCACGAAAAGTAGAGCGTTTAAAATCGCGTTTAGAGAATCGAGAGAAATGTTCGGCGCGAATATAAATGGATATAATTCTCGGCAAACGTAGCGTTTTAATTCACGTCCGTGCGGAAATAGAAAGGACGAGAAAAAAAAACCAACGAGTGAAAAGTAACGCGCGCGAACGTTAAAACGACGACGAGAAATTATAAACTCATTGTAAAAAATAAAAGAGACAATTGAATCTTCGTACACTCGCGTGACTTTTCGTCAGCCCGTTGTTATTCATTTTGCCGTTCGCATTTCCCTCTGCGGTCCTACTTCCTTCCGAATCGGCGAAGAAACGCGCGTGTACAAGTTCGCACGCGGGGTTTTCGCGTGAAATATCGGCTCGTGGGAAATCGAACTCGCGGGCGAACGACGGAGTTAATTCGATCGTCGCTCCGAGAGCGAGTCGAAATTCCGCGTTCTTGAGGAGGAACTTGAGGGAATTGATGACGCTCATTGTCTTGAGATAAGGGTTCGAATTAACTTACAAGTGGGACGGTGAGGGCGCATTCGGAAAGCGGAAGCGAAGGTGCATTCAGAACCGACCGACGGGGGTTAGAGAAGGCGAGAAGAAGAGAGAGAGAGAGAGAGTGAGAGTATGAGGAAGGGCTGGAGGAGATTCCGGAGATTCGCGCGCTCACAGAGGTCGGATTATTAAATTTAATTAACACCCTCGGTGAAGCTGCGTCGGCAGCCATAACCGACGCAGTCGATAAAATAAAGCCGCGCCGAGGAATGCGATGAGAGAGAGAGAGAGAGAGAGAGAGAGAACGTTAACGCGTCCTTGTGGCCGAATATTAGCTTCTCAACAGATATCTTGCTTATCGCCTTCTCTCTCTCTCTCTCTCTCTACCTTAAGAAAGCTCGCCTCGTTTCTGGATGGAGTTTATAAAAAAGATTCTCGATAAAAGAAATATGTATAAACATTGAAAAAGAAAAATTTTAAAATTTATTTGTGTAATATAAGGTTTACTTCGCAGAATATAAATGTTTATTTAAGTACGGCAAAATACAACTTTATATCTAGCAAATAAGCCGATTAATAAGAAAACTTGGGTATATTTCACAAAAATATTTATTCCATCATTGCAGTAAAATTTTTTTTCAACCAATAAATATAATGAAGAAAATGTTACAAGAAACATTTGCGAAACAAAATTTCAATTTCCTTTCCTCAGTGAGTAATTCGTCTAGTTTTTTTCCTCTGATTTGCAAATATTTCTTTGTGCGAAAATCGTGCGAATCGGGGACAAAACAGTCTGTTCGTTGACAATAAGAGTCACCGTGAATACGCAGACTTTTCCGAAAGAGGTCTCGAGTGTTATTCTCTTGCGTAATCGACTTCTGCTCCTCAGTGAAAGTGCAAAACACCATCTGCTCGATCGAAATAAATGATCGACGTAAATAATTTTCCGGGACGCTCCGCACAAACATCACCCGCCGGAGGTATTTCGGCGCGCGCTTCCCACCAATTTTCCCCGAGTTTCACCGAAATCACCTTTCCTCTCGTTCTTTTTTTTTTTGCCGTCTTCTCTCGAGTTCTTTGCGCCAAAGTTTCCTGTGATCCGTGCACAGAAAGAAAGTGCTAATTTCAAGTAAATAATTACTCCAATACTCCTTAGCAAATTTTTACTTAGGTTAAATAAATTTCACTTGGATCGAATAAAAAAGAGAGAAAGAAAAGGGGGAAAGAATTTCAAAATTATTGATCATTTTGGTTTGAAAATGCACCGGTGTAAAATTTATAATTTTCAGTAATACTCGAAATACACATACATATGCATATATTGAAACACTTATATACTCCTTTCTATTATCTGTGCATCTTTGTGAGGACAACTAATGCATAAAAATAGCGTTAATGAGAAGAATAAAAAAATAACACTTTCGTATTTGCAATATCGTGTATATTCGTCTACTTTAATTTGATTTCGAAAATTAATATTTATTATTTAGATAGTAAAATTAATGTATGAAGAACGTAATTTTGCTCGATAAATACTAAATTTATAAGTAGCCCCCTTGACGTGTGCGCCACCGGAAATCTAGCGCGACTATCTTAACCCAAGTTGAAATTCGCCAAGGGATATTGGAGCGATTGTTCACTTGAATCCGGCACTTTTTTCCCCCGTGTACGATTCCCAAACAATCTACCGTGGGCAATTCTCGGCTACCGCGAGATCCTCTGCGGCCGTCGACGGGTATCGCATCGGTATCGGCAGGGATTGAGCCGATCCGCGCGATAATTCCCCAATTTCGTCCGCGTAATCGCGTTTGTCGCTGATGCGGCGAGCCCTATCGCGTTTCTCACGAGAGCACGCAAACGAGCGGGCGCGTCTCACGGGGAAATTTCGAAATTGTACCGCAAACCAGTCCTCCAATTAGTGGCCGCGTTCGCCGTGTCCCAGGCCGTTTCTCCACCTTCCCCACCGCCTTCTCTCTCTCCCTCCTTCGCCACCTTCCGACCCTGCGTGGCGAAGCGTAGATGCGACCGCGAAGGGAGAGAGAGAGACAAATGGACGGACGTACAGACCGATAGTCAGACGGACGGACGGACAGAGAACTCCGGGAGAGCAGCCGTGAGCAACATTGTGACGTTTATGACAGCCGAACGACGGCGACACGCATGCATGTTGCATGACCACGCCATATGGAGACAATGTAGCATGATTAAACAGTCACGCGATGCACCAGGTCTGCGCGGGATGCAGTCGGCTGCAACCGAAACGAAGAAGAAGCGGGGTGGCCCCGACCTGTTTGCGAAATGCGAAGAACCGTCACGCGCCTTTGAACGCGAAAACGAGCTTTCTCTTACATGACGATTTACAGCGAGAAGTAAACGACGTATGTAACGAGAAAGGGCCGAGTTACACGGCGGGGAAGGGGGAGGGTCGAGAAATGGAGCGGAAGAGAGAGAAAGGACCGAGGTAAAATTGCGCGGGTAAACGGCTGTAAAAGTAAAATCGGGAAAATACGGTGAGCCGGGGGTAGAGAAGCGGGAAATACAGGGCATAAGAGAGAGGGAGGGGAGGGGGAGGGGAGAATTAGAATAAGTCGCGGGCGAGAAGAATCCGCGAGTTTTCTCAGAAGTTACTGTTACCCGATTGCAAACAAAAAGGAAGAAAGAGGGAGTTCGGGATTGAATAGCCGTGCTCTCTTCGTCTCCTCTCGAAGGTGAGGGACGGAGGAGGAAGAGAGAGAGAGAGCGAGGGAGGTAGGGAAGAAATTTAATATTGTTATTAAATAAGAAAGTTCGCGCGCGAAAGGGCGCGAGACGAGCTGATTGCTAATTTGCCGGCGCCCCGATTTAATTATACCGTTTAGCGAGGCGAGGAAGGATGGTATTTACGTTTTCTCGCGGCGATTGCGACGGGATGTGACGTCACCGGGAAGGATTATTCGCGCGGGATAACGAATCGCAGTCGTTCGGCCGATGGAATCGCGATTAAGGTTCCCGGTCGGATGCGACCCGCCCGAGACCCACCGGCTTCTTTCGTCCCGACGCGAGAGACGCGATGGATTTCGAGCGCTTCGCGGAACTCCCGGCCGATCGAGCATATCCGCGAAAGACGGAGGACGTCCGGATGCTCCTTCATGATATTTTCGCAGAAACGAGAAACCGGGAGATGAGAAAGCGAGAAATGAGAACGCGGTGAAAAGAATCTCGAATGTCAACATTTTCTCGCGTTAACTTTCGATTATTATTTCAAAATCGCTCCCCGCAAAATTGATGCACGGCTGGATATGTCACCGCCACTCCCGTGACGTTTACACGGCGTTTATTCACGGTGATTTAGTAACTTAACATTTTTTGCGTGTCATTTAGAAATGATGAAAGAAATATTTCGAGCTTTCTCAATACAACTGCTTGGTTAATTTAACCAAGCGTTGTGTTTGTCATCTCAAGATTTTTCGTTAAAAATCGACACTGAACGTGTCTGCTGGGGCGACAGATTTTACAAGGACGGGCGGAATCCGCGGAGGTTCTCTCGCGCGAAAACCATATATTTCGTTAGGCGCAGGAGGGGGGATTTGACGAACGAGCGACACGAGTGTTGAAAGGGCCCGAGTCTCCCCCCCGGGCGAACGCGGGGCACCGCGTTGCCCGGCAAAAGGACGAAGGGAAGTAAATCGCCGAGTTCCCGTCGTTTCAATTGACATCCCGCCGACGTCGTCGTCGTCGGTCCCAGCCGTTCCGCGAAAGCGTTTTCTCGCCCCGCCGCGGTCCGTCCGCGCGGAACACGAGGCGCCCCCTCTCGCACCAGGCCTCCGGGGCCCGTCGATTAGCCTTTTTGCCCGCCGCGCCGGTGCATTATACACGTAATAACAGCTGGACAGACTGGCGACCAGGTGAGGCCCCGATCGAGAAGCCGGGAATGAGGAGGCTGAAAGAGACAAAGAGAAAAGGAGAGAAGAAGACACGGGGGGG
>NW_014556754.1:1509196-1528850 GCF_001313825.1 Dinoponera quadriceps
AAACGGATGATTTTGCATCGTGAGACGACCAGCACGAGTTCTCGCAGTTCTCCGCGTCGGGTCATCAGAATTGCCGCCAATTTTCGCGCGCTGCTCGAGATCTCCTCTCCGTTTTCTCGGATCGGCGCGCACCTTCAGATCTCGGCCGCTCGCCGTGATTTGAATTACACACGCATTTATGATAAATGCGGCCGAATGGGAAGCAAGTCCGGACAGGAGTGCCCGGTGTTAAATATAAATCCGCTCTCGCAGAGAGGCGATATGATTAATGGGCCCTCCCAAATCAGGGAACGCGCTCGTGAGAGTGAATTGGCGGAGGATTCGATCACCGTTTTCGTAATACATTTTCACGCGGCCGGGATCTGAAACATTCAACATTCGGAATCCCCGATCCCGCGCGTCGCGATCTCGGAATCACCACCTTCGCGCCAGATCGATCGATCGGTCTTTCGATTTCTCGGGGGTTTCTTCGAACGTCAGCCCCATCAGCCTTCCTCGAGATTTCCCGCGGAGTATCTTCTATTCTTCGTGTATATTTGCACGAGGGAAGAAACGGCGGGAAGCACTCGAGTTTTCATTCAGGCCGATTGTGTGTTTCAACAGTGGATCCTATTCTTTTGAAATTTCGTCCTGATAAAAATGCGATATCTCAGCGGGAGGATTCGGCGAGGAACGAAAGTAACGATTAATTACTGTTATATCTTCGTCGGCTCTCCTTGCCCCGTGTTGAATTCTACCCGTGATTTCGGGATGTGTCTGCGTTCTGTTCTAATTTATCATTCCGTAAACATTTACACTCGGCAACAGCCGTTAGTCTTGATTGAATTGATATTGATGCAAGTATTACTTGAATTCAATTCAAGGTTAAAAATCTTCGAAGAAGATAATAATATCCCTGCTTGTACGTGAGAATATCTATTTTTGATTTGAGACTAATTTTTTTTCCATGTATTTTTCGAAGTTGCAAACATTTTTTTAATGTTCAGACTGAAGATTTAATATCGCTCTTTGGTTGAGGTCTCATCTAGAATATGGATCAATAATTTAGTTCCCGTGTCCAGAGTCGATACTTGATTCTTATTCAAACGCGTTCGATACGGATTTGTCAGAAGGATCAGCTTCTTTATGAGCAAACCGATGCCAATAATTTGTCATATCTACGACTTTACTTCGGTCAAATCAGGCCTTTTAGCTCTTAAGGAATCGTAGGGTATTCTTACTGACCTTTCATTCCTATCGAAAATCATAAGAGGTCCGATTGATAGTCCGGATATTCTTGCATTATTTAAATTTCATGTTTCTATCAGACTTCTCAGAATCTTCCCACTTCTCCGCGTCACTAATCATTTGAATTTATTCTCTCTCTGCTTTTCCTTCCCTTTATACCTATAAATAGGTCGCTTGCGTAGGTTTTTTTCTTGAGAAGCATCGGACTACCCATCCTTCTCTTTTATCATATTTATAAATATTTTCCTTCTTCGCGGTCTCGTAATTTACAAAGTCCGTGTACCTTTTATTTTGCATCTTACTTCTTAACACTACGCACCAAAGGGATGATCTCCCGTCAATAAAATAAATATAACGATAACAATAATCTCGTGAGGTTAATTCCGTGTCGTGTCATCGAACGTTGGCTGCATTCGGATTTTCACTTTGCGTGTATCCAATGCGCGCGCAGGATGAAAAAGCACGAGAAGTGAGGAGAGTCGACGAAGACGCACGATCGACCTCCGGTTTCCCGGCTCCTCGGATCCCGCTGGCCCGTCCAATTAACGCCCCCGCCATTTTCGTACGACTCCGTCGCATGCGTGAGACGCACGCAATGTCAACAGGTACTCGTGCCGTCACCCATTTCCGTCGTTCCGAGCGAGTGATCCATTCCTGCAACGACCGCGACGAGGACGACCGGCGTCGTCGACGTCGGCGAGGACGACGAAGGGGACGAGACTCGCAAGAAACTCGCGGGTATCCTCCTCCGTTCCTGCGGTCTCTCGTCGAGGTCCGTCATTACTCTAATGATACCCTCGTGTCTCTTCCCTCACCATCCCTCCCCCCGATCGCTTCTTTTTCGTGGGCCGCCGGCTGGATCCGCGCCGGATGGCGCGTCGCCATTTTTAAGTGGCCACGTTGCCCGCAGGTTGGGTCAGGTTGGGCTGCATAGCCTTGTCGTAGGTTAGGTTAGATTGAACTGCGCTGAGATTGCCTCACCGACACCCGGGAGGGGTTGTGGGGTAATGGCGATCGGGAATGTTTGCGGATGGCACCGCTCGCACCGGTCCGCGATGAAAAAGAGGCTCCCGGAGACGCTAGCGGGGGTGCCCAAGGGGTAATGTAGTCGGCTCATTAAGCAGCGGATGAATCCGCTAAGATGATGACGCTGCGCATCCCTTCGACAACGGCGGGCCGATGATCTCCGGAAGGCCGCTTCCGGAATCACAAGTTAGCCGAACGCAAATCAGCAGAACCGATTTTAATATTTCTATTTTTTCCCGAACAGTTGTCAAATTTATTGCTCTCATTTTATTGCTCTCTTAGTGGTTGTTGTTTTTTTTTTTTTTTTTTTTTTTTTTTNATTAAGTTAGTGGAGAAAATACGTATAGCAACGAAATTCGACGCAACGATGATATAGGAATTTGTTGCCGATTAATTGCTCACAAAATGTGATAGTCCCGACTTCATCGCTCGTGAAATCAACAACAGCGGAAAATCTTTCTCAGCGTAGTTACAAGATCAAACTGTTGTAAAACAATTGGTTGTTAAATAAAATTGTTAACTAGGGTTTATGGTCTGGATGTATTGCTCTTGAAATATCCAACTTTCGAATTTGTTGTTCGCGAAGTAAGATTGAACAGGGTACTCTCTCGGTGTGCAATATTGCAAGAGTAAAACAATTAGTTTCTCTCTTGAAATCGGTATTAGGATATTATTTGAATTTATCGCTCTCGAAATGAGTTTAAACAAGAGCGGGGAACTCCTCAGCGTGCAAAAGTAACAACGGAGCAACGGATTTTTCTCATTGACAATTTTTCAGCAACAAACGAGAGACGAATAAAAAAATACGTGTTATAAAAATATTAGAACTGGTTCTGAACCGTTTTGTTCCGCTAACTCACCAGACGTGTTTCCGGGAGCGAATGGACTTCTCTTTCATTTTTCCTTTTTTTTTCATGGTCGCGACTGTTTTGACGTTTCAATCAACCGTAGGATACCGCGGCTCATGCTTTCCAAATAATTAATTTACGTCCACCTCGAGTTCTTTTCCGGCGGCCGGAGTAATGAGAGGACGCGATTCGGATGACTCTCCAATTCGCTCCGCTCCGATTACACGCGATTCCTCAACGACGGCGAAAGAAAATCGCTGACGCGCCTCTCGGCCGCCGCGACTTCTCGCGCGCCTTCCTCCATGCGCGCTCGCGAGAGAAACGGCGGAAAGTCCGAGGGGAGGGGAGATCCGGGCGACATCGATCTCTCGAAAGGTCGGGAAGGCGGTCGTATATGTTCGCGTCGGCGAAAGCGCCACATAATGAAACCTTATGAGCGTAAGTGCCGGCGGCATTTGCGAGATGTGGCGTTTGAAAAATTTGCCGAATCGCCGCGGCGGGGCGCCGGCGGTATATACGGGGTGTTCCCGGCCCGCAGGGAGCCGCGAATTGAATCCGGTGAAGTCGAGTTCTCTCTCTTTTCCTCTCTCTCTCCCGGGAGAGACTTCCACATTCTCGCTATCTTCGAGTTCTGAACGCAATTACGCCCCCGGCGAAATTTCCAGCGAACGATGTCGCGTATAAAAATATAACGCTTGATGTGAATTAGCGATGAAACAATAACTTTCCCGGTGAGGATTTCGCATCTTCGTCATCTCCAATTTCTCGACGCATTTACGCGTTTTATGAAATTTCCACCGACAAAAAAATATCGCGGAAAGATAACTGCGAAAAAATAACATTTGACGTAACAAATTAGCGGATGAAACGACGATAGAATCGAAGCAAAATTTTTAATAGATATTGATTAATAAAATAATAATCTGATTAAAAAATACCGCCGGGGATAATTTTACCGAACGATAAGTTTGCCTGTGAAATTAATCCGAGAAGGAATTGCAGTCGTCTTCGTACGATGGAGCTTTAATTGCGCAAAACTTCTTAATTCTCTGTCGTTTGCAGTAGTTATTCGCATTGTGAAGCAATTTCTATTTCTCGTAACGCGACCTCCGCAAGTTGTAGGGACAACCCATGCGATTTCTAAGACACACAGTATGTAGATCGGTATATTCGCCATTTTAAGCTCGCCGTGGAGGCTTGAAAAATTCGACGTAGTGAGCGCCCGGGGGAGATCTCGGCGAAAATCGCGGAAAATCTGGGTCGTCCGTCGACGATCGCTCGCTGTTGTTGTTCGCGCTAGCGAGAACTTTTTGCCTTTCGCGTTCATTCACACGTGACGAAGTGCGGTACGTGTTTCAGCGTGTGTGCGCAATTTCACGGTAATTATTTAACGCGCACCGCTCGCCAGAACCGTATTATTATAACATCGAACGAAAATAGTACACAGCTTTTTCCGGGACTATCGTGCGATACTTTTGCTCTGGCAACCATTATTTCGATAATTAATACACATGCGCGCGCGCGCAAGTGCGCACAATCGGTGAGTGCATAACAATAATTTCGCATCGCGGTTTAATCGATAACATTGAGATATCTAAATGCGATGTCCCCTTTCGCATATAATTTCCGCATATAATTTTCGATTTATTTCTCATCTACCAACTAGTTAACCTATTTTTATGTTACTCACCGAATATTTTGGAACTCAGTACACTTGTGGAGTAGTTATAAATAATAGACGCGTATTTTTATTTTTTTATATCGGCATGATGCAATTTTAAAGATGAAAACTAACTTTTGTACATTTTTTTATAGGCTTATCTTACTTCTTTTTGCAACAACGTCACTTCTCGCGTCGCGTTCGTGTCTCTTTTCTCACTTTTTATATCCTCTGCATAAACGATATGCAAAAAAAATTTTTGTTTGGCACAAAAAATCTGCACACCGAGCACGCTTTATGACTGCTGTATTATTGCATAATGCACAGATAGCTTCACAATTTGGAAGAGCAAAGTGCAATTTTTGCATTTCACTTCTGCGAAGAAGACGGAAGGTGAAAAAATAAACTTAAGCGAGGCGCGAGAAATGACGTAGTTGCAAAAAAAAACAAGATAAACCTTTAAAAAATATAAAGAAAAAAGTATAAAAAGACAAAAAGAAACGCAAAATTGCCGATATAAAAAGAATGCGTCTCCATTATTTCTGACTATTCGACAAGTGTACTGAGCTTCAATCAATTCGGCGAGTTACAAGGTAGATTTATTAGTAAGACCATTTTTTAAAATCTCTGCCGCTTCCAGCTTAGTTCTCTTGTTTCGATAAAATAATTTGATTCTCTTGAAATTTGCATTAAGTGCGGCTTTATTTTCTCGCTTGTCAGTAGCGATTGTTTATTTGTGTTTTCCCCGATTATTCCCCCCTCTCTCTCTCTCTCTCTCCCCCCCCCCCCNTCCTCTTTACCTCTTTGTCATGAGTAAACGAACATCCGCTGAATAATAATCTCGTTCCCATCGCGGCAGGTACCATAAGCTCGATTATCATAAATTGATATTAATCGCATCGCGGGCTGTCGGCCAATGAGGCTACCGGAATATCGATGACATTTTGATAACAAGGTGCAGCACCTATTCGCTATCGGGGTGGGGGCGAGAGGAGGGGACGCCGGTTTGCCAGGTTTGCCGACGTCACCACCCATTATTATTATCCTCGTTATTGTTTAATTTATTCGACGACGCGTGGATTTTAGCGACTCCTCGCTCGGAGAAATTTACGTCCCCGCGGGAACTTCTTCCCCCGTCGGATTCTCCCGATGTCGCGGAAATAGCTCTCTCCGTCGCTGAGTGAATTCATCAGCACGCGCGTGCCGGTAACCCGAAAAGAAAAACGCTTAATTATTCGCTGACGGTTCTGAACGGCGCATGCGACAATTAAGATCAACTTTCGCGACGCTCCGACGATGGATTATCAGTTGTTAGTCAGCATTTATTAATACACCCTCTTTGTCACCTGTTCGTTCCGCGTCTTTTTATTCTCTCTCTTCTTCTTCTTCTCCGTCGTCGTCTTCTTCCTTTTCCCCCGCCTTCTCTCGTCGCGCGAAGCGCGCTAACCGTTGATCTTGGAAAAAAGCGAGCAAAAAATTTGTATCACCGCGAATCCCTCGCTCGCCGTATGAACTACCTGGGCAGGAGAACTCGATAGGAAACCGATAAGTATTTTTTGTCAGAATTTCATCGAGAGGCATCGCTGTGCGTCGGAGCGGCGAAATCGCATTTCATAGCTGGACGGCCGGCCTTTTCGCGGCTCGACAAGCAACACCTCTGCGACGCTGCTCTCGTCGATAACGATAAACTTGGAAGCGATTCAACCTCCCTCTCCCACCTCTCTCTCTCTCTCTCTCTCTCTCTCTAGATCGCTCTCTCGTTCTCGCTTTTCCAGCTGGCCACGGGAAAATTGCAAAACGCGACACCGAGTTATTCCCGCGGGATAAATCGAGAGCGGTGGGAAAAATTGACAAACCGAATCGATCGTGAATTGTCTATACTGCTGTTATTTTTACAATTATTTTATATCACGACGAATATTATTCTTAGAGGGTAAAGGAAACGGTAGTCTTATGGTATTTCTCAATATCTCCACTATTAAATGGCGAATTCTTTGTTATTCAACATTTCATTAAGTTGTACATATTTCCAGTTATCCGAAGTAATAGATATTTCATAACTTTGGGTCTAGAATCGACTGAACAACACTTCGACGAATATAAACGTTCACGGTACGTATTAGGGACTCTTGCGGAATTCATTCCGATCGGAATCATTCAGTTATCCCCTATAAAATACAAGAGAAAATCTAGGGGACAATTAAAAGATCTCGTTCGGAATCGATCACGAACAGTTCCGTGATAGGTGCGCAGTTCTCCGTTTGAAATATTGATTGTCGACAAAGTTATTGTGCAAAATGTAAATCGGAGCAAAATGTAAATAGCATCGCCTTTTTCTCTCCCCGTGCGGAATCAAAGTGTAAACGGTGAAGTAGATTGGAGTATTGACGAGTTCAAATGCTGCACTTCAAGCATAAATATCGTATCGTATCGCGGTATCAGAATCGTATTTAAGAGAACAGGTCACGAATGACACGGCTATCTTTCAACGGTTACAATTCGATACGCAAGAGATCGGTTCGACAAGAATGGCAGAAAGAGGGGGAGGAGAAAGAGAGAGAGAGAGAGAGGGGGATATATATTTTGATCAATTTGACAAGTGAGAGAAAATAATTATTCGCTTTTAATCTCGGGCTTAGCGCGGTTCGAGCAGTTACTCTACTGTCAGAGTTCTCCGCGGGATCCCTCCGGGAACGGGATCCCGCTAGAGTGCCATACGTCTTGTTAGGTCACCCCGTACAAATTTCGGTCATAAAGCTCGCTCTCGTCTAGCGCCCTGGCGGTATCGGTTGGTAGGAGTCGCACGTAATATCGATAACTCATCACCGAGACCGATCGGTTAAGAACCCACGGTAATATGCACTCTCCCCGGGCGAAATGATTAATGGCGCGAGTTTATGGGCTTCGCGCCCGGGATACCGCTATGAGCTACACAGCTACCGAAATTTGTAGCTCCTGCCAAACTTGTCCTGTCTACTTCATCATGCGCGATTGGATCGGGACTATCCTTATTTATCAAGGCGGAGGTCTCGATCGGGTCGCGCGACACGACTTGAAACTTAATTCGGGGATCGAATGAATTGTATTTGTTCTCTCTCTCTCTCTCTCTCTCTCTCTCTCTCTCTTTCTCTGTGAATTCTATTTTTATTATTATATCATTCGGTTCGTGATAAGAATTCTTTAAGTCTGAATCAACGGCAACGATCAGGAGGATCGAAATGAGAGATAACTTGCGTTGATAGATTGAGCGTGTAAATTTGCGAAGTGTGAAGTACCCGTATATCGTCTGCATAATTAATAGCTCATTAGTAAAGTGAAACGCCTAATAAGAAACAACAATCGCATAGGAAATTTCATTTTACTGTATTATTATTACCGCATTGTATTATTATCAACGTGGAGCGAATGTTGGGAGAAAATGTTGCACTAAACATAACTAAAATAGTTCGTAATGTTGGATCATGCCGGGATTATTATCGAAATTATCATGTTGTAATCTTTATTGATGCGTACAAATGACACACATCATTAAAGATTGCAATACACGTTGTTATAATTTCAGTCATAATTCCGGCATGATCGAGCATTGTAGAAGTTCACGGCAAATTTTTACCGAAACGTTTTCTCCGTGTGGATAAAAAAATCGACCGATCTCAAGACCGGGATTTTCCGACGGTGCTCGGCAATTTTTGCAAAACGTATCTGTCTGTTACTGATAACGCGGCGCGTCACGCTTTTCCCCGCGACGAGGTGATACGCTCTCAATGGTGCGGAATTCTGCGGGAAAGACATGAATAATAATGCGACAGCGAATTATTGCCGGCGGAACGTGACGCGCGATGACGTGTCCATAATCACCGGTTGATTGGTGGCCGTTTGATAACGAGAGCGGAATAATTGCCAGGAACAATTATCAGAGCGCGCGGCTTAATCTCCCTTCAAGGTCGGAGTCGGTTGTCACGTCGAAAGGTGCGAATTAATCGTAATTTCGGATCGATCCCAGAGAATAACCAGCGACGGAAACGCTCATACGGAAACTGAATGCGCCATCCCGCGTGTCACATTTAGAAATTAACGGACTCGATGGATCTCCGCGTTAGCGATACTAATATCGCGCGCGCGCGCGCGCGCATCTTATCCTTGTATAAACTTCACTCGTTCGATCGATAATCAATTAACTCGTGCACGACTGTTATGTCTCAGTACGCAAATATGCAGAATATGTACTTTTATCTCATATTTATCGTATTTATAGTTATTTATAGTTATTTATAGTTATTTATAGTTATTTATATCACATATTATTCTTTATATTTGGTCAATTATTATTATTTAGTAAGAAATTTGACGTTAAATTTAACACATTTCACATATCCCAAACGGCCCGCACAAATTTTTGTGTTAATTTAATTGTTAATTCAACGTTTTAAGTTTAAATATTTATTTAACACAAGGTGAACATGTCGAAAGTTAACATTGATATTACGTCAAATAGTAACACAAAATCTTATCTATGATATATTAATCGAAGTATAAAATGTGTTATTTTAACACTTACACATGTTATCATGAATATCAACTCAACAAAAAAAAACATTTATATGTACATGTGTGTGTGTGTGTGTGTGTGTGTGTGTGTGTGTGTGTGTGTNGACATAAACACAATATGTTCAATTAACGTACGTATGTGTAATTAACGGGTATGTTAAAAACTTGGCAAAAAAATATAAGCACCGACCGATTTTAACAGAAATACAAGACGTTTCTATCAAGTACATTCGTATTATCATACTCATTATATCCATGTCACATATCTAACATACTTACGAAGGGCGTCCTGATACCGCGCACGTGTGGAGGTGAAGCTCATCAAGCCGAATGACAAAGTCCCTTATCACTCGGCAAACGGCCATGCTAATTTCCTTCAACCGATATCTCAATAATTAGCGCGGCAGTTTTCAAAATGGTAAAGAACGACGTTCTCGTCCGATTTGACCTATCGGGAAGCCCACGAGCGTACGCGTTAAATCAGATATCCCGTACATACGATAAATACCGTCATATTTATCCCGTAAATATCGTATTCACGATTTTTACCGTCCCATTTATACCGTAAATATCGTATTCACGAATTTTTTTTTCACCGCCGCATTATAAAACACGCAACACCCGAATATTCCGTCACACGTTTGCGCGTGTCAGTCCCGAAAACCTCGGCGCGCGTTTTGCGCGCCGCTTACGAGAACACGATTCCTCCCTCTCTCTCTCTCTCGCGCGCGTTGTAATCGCCAACAATTCGTTCGTTGCGCGGCGTGTCGACGGGGAAATAATCCGCATTCCGATTTGCATTCGAATGCAATCTGCGTTAATAGACCCGCGTCGCGTCGCTCACCGCCGCCGCCACCGTCGGGACCGAGTAATTCATCTCTATCTGCTGGCCTGCTTGGTAAGACAAGATTTATGGGAGGCGGCGGCGGCCGTCGAAGCGTCGTATCGCAGCAGCCGGTAATTCGGTCGCGCCGGACCCTCGTCTCCTGAGCTTTGAGAAAGGGATAGCCGGGACACGGGGGGGTTCCTCTCTTTCTCTCTTTCCTCCCTCCTCCCCCCCCCCAATCTCCCCCTCTCACCGCGCTACCTCGCGGTCTTTTAGGTGGTAGATTGATGGAATAAGTTTATTTATTCCATTGGATCGATAACGGGGCGATGGCGGCAACGATAACTCGTGTGTCCGGGGTCGAAAGGGGAAGTAAATAGTGTGCAAAAGGACGGGATATGATTATTATTGCGGAAAGTATGAAGCGCCCGCGCATTTTTCCAAACCCCGCTTGATCTTACCCGGTTTTCCCCATGAAAATGGTGATTTCGCATTACGGAGGTGCTCCATCGGCGCGCGGAGTGGAGGACGGAGGGGAGGCAGCTTTGCGACTGCATTAACGTGAGCGTAATCTTCGGTTCTTTGAAAGTACGCATTTAGGACTGTTCGGGGAGAGGTTGGGGGGGGGGGGNTTCGAATGAAAAATAACGACAGAGCGTCAAAGAAGGGGACGGCGATATGGGGGCTTGTGAAAACCCGCGCTCAGCCACGGCGCTCTCGTTCGATAATTTGATAACGCAATAATTGGGATAACAATGGACGATAATGTATAAATTTTAACGAACGTAATGAATCACTAATAACAATGCGTAATGGCGATAATGATGACAATAATAGCGACGATAACGCGATGATGCAGCGGTCGGATTGATCGGATAATTTTAATCGACGTATCGCCGAAGCGGCGGCAGGGGGGATCTGTGTTGCTTCCGGTGTTAACATCGCGAAGCGTTGCTCGACACGACGAGACACGACGATGAGACAATATTTAGCGACAACGCTCCGCGTAATTCGCGAAGGACTTAATTAATCAAAACGTCGAAGATCAGTCTCCGGTGAGGGAAAACGCGCGCGCCGGGCAGAGTTTAATTAAAACCCTACCAACGTACATCGAGCACGACAATGGGCTTAATGCCGGCTCTTTCTCTGCGACAGCAAAAAAAAAAGGAAACGAAGAGAACGAGCGAAATAAAGCGTGCTCGCGCGCACATCGAAACGCTTGTTCAACTAGCGATGGGATCGACGGAAACGAGACAGAGAGGTCCGCGAATAAATGACGATCGACATTACAATTTTTCCACGCGTGTGTATGTGTGTCTGTTTGTGTACATGTGTAGCTTTCTATGAGATATAGAACGGTATTCATTCTCGGGTCTTATATTTAAGATCCGGCTTGAGTACGTCTTGAGATTCTGTGCGGATCTTCTCATTGATTACAGAGCATCTGAGAATGAAGTTAAAACAATCTTTTATTACTTTTCTTCCATTCCTTATCCATTTTATTTTGCTGCACTTCTCGTCTACTTTATTTTATTATTTTTTCTCCGTTTCATTTTATTATGTTTTTTTCTTTCTCGGTACGTATATCCATTTTTCTATCGTCGAAAGAGTTAATACTTTTACGAGTAAATAAATAAGTGAACAACCTCAAATATAAGATCAGGCCACATAGCTATCTCCGTTCTCGTTTGTGCGAGGAAGTTGGTGAAATTCAACGCGAACGCGCGCACGAATACATAGCTCTTTCTTTTTCTCTCTCTCTCTTTCTCTCTCTCTCTCTCTCTCTTTCTCGAGTCGTCGAAGACAACCGGTATCTAATCTCGAGGAGAATTTAATCTACGATAAAAACCACAATAAAATTCATGAGTGGGCGCTCTTTGTCGAGAAGCCGCGCGCACCAATATTTGGCAAAAGTAATTCTCCGCCGAGTGATACGCCTTTCACGTCGCTCGTTTCCTCTGCGAAATTCGCTATACGTTTCGTATCATCGCTATACCCATCCCTCTCGCCGCCAATTCTTCCCATCCTCCCTACCCGCTCGTAGATTACGCTCGTCGAACGAAACTATTTTTCTCTTCAATAGGACGAGATTATCGATTGCTCTCGCAGCGAAAACGCCGCGTAATCCGTCCGGGAACAAAAAGGCTCGCAAGCAGCGCGAGATTCGACGCGTTAATGGCTGGGAGAGGGTCAAAAAAGGGCGAGCAATGAGAGAGAAAGACAGAAGGAGAGAGAGAGAGAGTGAGAGAGTGATCGAGAGAGGATGAGAGAGAGAGACACAAAACGCGAGGACGACGAAAAACAACGGAAAATTGACGCAACTCGCGGGGCCGCGCGCTCGTTGCAAAAGAAGAAAAGCGCCGTCGAAATTGCGATTTCTGACCACGCGGGAAAGAATTGGCCGGAGCGGACGGGACGAAGGCGAAGGGAAATCGGCGAATGCGATTTAATCACTTAGGGCTCGATCGGATGTTTCGTGCGGATTCTGCTATTGAATTTCGCGGTAAATTCAATTCGCCGGGAAATTTTTAAACAGAGATCCCGTCGCACGACAAAGACCGTGTACGATCGGTCGTGAGGCGGGAAAACGAGAAAAAAAGAAACACCGTAGACGGGAAATGAAGGGAGGGGGGGGGGGGGGGNGGGGACGAAAGTAAAATTGAGAAAATCGCGGGTGAAATGAAATGAAGAGGAAAAAGGGGCCCGATCCGTCAGAGCTCGCACGTGGATTAATTCGCCGAACTTCCTCCTCCGCTCGCTAAAATAAGCTTTCGATTCTCGCCGCTGAATAATCTCGCGGATTGCTTGTACGTCGCTTTTCGGATCCCCCGCTCGGAACAAAGCCAATTCCAGCCGGCTCCTCCGGCGGATGGATAAACGTTTATCGCTAATCCCTCCGTTCAGATCCCGACGAGCGCATTTCGGCGACGGCGACGAGGAGCCTCGCTCGCGCTCAATAAAACACATCGCGCTAATCAGCGCCGACACGGTGACTAAGTTTCGCCGGACGTTCCGGTAATCCGTAGGATCGAATTGGCCCGCTAATCCGATCGATTACGCGCGATTAAATTAGCGCCGCCGTTACATCAGCGACGGCGACGACGGTGGCGGCGCTCCGGTTTCCCGGTGCCGAAGTTTATGGGATTTAATCGCGGCCGTTAATCGCGAAATATTATCGCGCGTGTTCACCGTGTACCTCTCGCGCCTGAATAATCGCCGGTCACAGACACACTAATTTGTCACGCGACACGTCCCACGATCAATTTACTTTCGCGAGCGGGACGTCGCACGTGCCCTCCCACGTGATCCCCCCGCGATCGACCGCGGTGGCGTGTCTTTTTTACTTTCCACTCGTCGTCTTCGCCCTCCCGTTCTTTCGAGTGATTTACGAGATATCGTCGATATATCGTTCAGTTTTCCCTCCCTCCTATTTCTTTTTCATTTAATATTCATTTAATATTTATCACCGGCGCATTTCCCCGAAAATATACTTCATACGTGTTCTTAATCTCTTCGCAGGGATGTCGATTCGATTCTTTATTTTGACTTCAACATTGTTCGGCCGAAATATAACGTAATATAAATATTGCCGTGAATAAATATTTACCATAAAATCCCACAAAGAAGAGACGAAAAAAGATTAGATATCGCTTGAAATAAAAAAAAATCTTCAGAGCTCAATGAACTCATTCCTGAAGAAGTTAAATCAAGATTCCGTGTTGGTAGGAGCGCAACGGCCGGAAAAAATGAAGATAGACAGTAGTAAAGAAGCGGGAGGACAAAGTAAAATGGGGAAAATTGCGAATAGCAGATGTTCTGTACATATCACATTACATACGTTCGGAGTGGTTTCGCGGCGGCCCGTACGTCACACGCGCATTTCACCCGGAGGGAAAGCCGCCGGTATCCATTTTGATCTATCATCGCGCAATTATTCGCGTTCGACATCGACTGAGTCGAAATGCGCAGCTCGACCGCATCCGTCCGCGAGAGACAGGTGTTGTTAGGAGTGGATACAAAAATATCCTCTACGCCTCACCCTCCTGCCGTCGAATGCGCCGTGTCGATCCGGTCGTCGAGCGCCGTCGGGTCGGTCGAGTGTCCCGGGAAATGCGAGTCAATAAACGTTACTCGATGGGAAAATTATATCGAGGAGCGAAAAAATAGAAGCAGAAAGACGAGGAGAGACGGAGAAGTACAGAAAATGACACGGGATGTGTGCGCTAAAATTGGATGCGAATCCCCCTCCCCCCGGACTCGCGCATC
Source organism: Dinoponera quadriceps (assembly GCF_001313825.1). Classification (NCBI taxonomy): domain Eukaryota; kingdom Metazoa; phylum Arthropoda; class Insecta; order Hymenoptera; family Formicidae; genus Dinoponera; species Dinoponera quadriceps. Next base: position 1,523,598 of record NW_014556754.1, read on the forward strand.
CCCGGTGTCGTCCCACACCCCCCGATCTGGCGCTCCGTTGCCGCGCAAACAGCGCTCAAATAGCACGCAATTTTCCGAGTAAAAATACCACCTCGTTCGCCCGCTCACTCCGTATCGGGCAATAATTGCGACAATTGCGCCGGCAATTCTCCGTTAATTGCGGCGAACCGATCTGACGGAGGACTGCACATGCGAGGCTACGCGGCAATATTTTGCGGCAAGCTACCGCGCGTTTCTGGAGGAACACGAGGGAGAACAGCGCGCGAAACGCCTTATTGTAACTTTCATTGCATTATATATAAGAATAGTGGTAAAAATATTTTGTACCTGTGTCGAAATCGGGCCTTGTGAACATTTTTATGTTGAACTTCTAGCGTACCCGTTAATTTAACGTATTGTGTTTACGTTATCTCGTTAATATTTTGTATTCAACATGTGTAAGTGTTAACATTTGTAAGTGTTAAAATAACACATTTTATACTTCAGTGTCGATTAAAATATGGTGGACGATGCTAATTTTGTGTTAAATTTTGACTTAATATTTGTGCCACTTTGCAACATATTCACCTTAATCCATGTTCTGAACTCACTTTTATCGATAAAAGTGTCTCTAAAAATAGTTTAGAAACCTAATTGGTTGAGAAATTACATTTTAAGTACTTTTACCGATAAAAGTTTCATAGTATGCAGCCTTGCGTTAAATTAGCGTAAAAATTTACGTGTACCATTGGCGACATGTGAAATGTACTAAATTTAACACGAAATTCTTTACTGTGTATCGGCCGCCGTTTATCGCTATTTGATAAGACGAATTCCGCTTGTTATTATTCCATCGTCATTTCATCGGTCCCCGCGAGGCGATCGTCTCTTTTCGCGCCGTGGATTTTTCCAGCGAATGATTTATATGCGACGATCACGAGCGCAATGGGGATAAAATAATAAACGCTTGCGAACGTTCATGTGGCTTTGTTTAATTTGTTTCGATAACGAGATACCGTTGATGAACCGGAAGACACCGCAACCTTTGTCAATTTTTCACGCGCACACGTGTGCACGTTAACAGCGCGCACTCGGGATCGCTCGGGAGGTATTTTGCGAAATAATAAATAATAATATCGCCATTTTAATACCTCGGTATCGATCGCCCCTGTCGCACGCGCCTGACGATTTCGATATTTGTTTTCGATACTTCAGATTGTAAGGCTTAGTGTCCTATTTTTCAACGGTGTATCAAAGGTCCACTGGAATCTAGTATTTGTCAAACACAATTACATTCTTATACATGAATTTCACTAGATGAATAATAAATGTTATTTTGAAACAATGCGAGACAAACATATACACACAATATTACAAATACGAACATTTTATTTCTTCGCGGTAAAAAATCTTCCTTCCAAATGTTAAACTTTTCTTGTGTCATCGACTTGTTGACTGAAATCAAATGTTTCTCTTACGAATAGAATTATATATGTTGAAACAACATATATGTAAATATAAGACAAAATGTGTTTGTGTCAAACAATTGACATTTTAACGCGAAATTTAGAGGGCATTCTGCGATGTACGAAAAATGTTAAAACTGACGATTTATTTTTTACTGCGTTATTTTGTTCATTACTGCTAATATTTATGCATCAGTTGATCCAACAGATGTGTAGATAATAGAAAGAAGTATATAATTGTTTAAATACGTGCATATATGTGTATTTCGAGTATTGCTATAAATTATGAACTCTACACCGCTGTAAATCTATTTGCACCGGGACCGGCCCTCCCGAATGTCGCTGCGTTTTTTTCCCCGCCGCGAAATCGATCATTCGCGCGATCTGCGATCGGCGGATCGATTGACGTGAGAGAGTTCGCGAGGACCGGCGAGAACGGAGATTCGCCGTATGCCCATCAATTGGGATAGTTTTTAATCAACTTAACGGCCCGGGAATTTATAGGGCGATTCGTAGAAACGAATCGCTCGATGACACGCGGTCGCTCTAATCGAATAAATCGCCCGCCGTAATACCTGGAACGGATAACTCATAAAGGGGCACGATCACCTCGAGCCGCGATGATCGCCGGATCGCGCGTATTATTTCAACGATCTCGATTTGTATGATCTCGGGCTTTGGGGGGGGGGGGGTTTCNGACACGCGAAGATTCGACAATTTCGTCGCGATCGCCGGAGCGAGAGTTGGTGTGCGACGGCTCGTCGAATGTTAAACGCGGTCGTTCGATTCTTTTCCGGCGGAAATAACGCAGTCGAGCGCGGTCCCCGCGCAAGACAAATAAAGCGCCGCGAAATGGAACGGTTAAATTTGTCGTTAAACGTTAAGCGGTTGAAATACGAGACACGGCTCCGGATATCATAAAGCTTTGCCGATACTCCAGCTGGAATAATCGTAATGAATGGAAGGAACGTAACGTTGAGTCGCAAAGATATTAATCGATAAAAGATTACGATGTTGAACGTTACGAAGGATCTTGCGGCAAACGAAGCTTGAAGTTGGATTGTTGCCTTTTTGTTAAATGCATCCCGCTGAGAGGAAGAGAGAGTTAGTTAGTTACTAAACTAGTTTGTTAGTTAGTTAAAGTTCATTCAACCCGCGAGAGGGGGGAGGGTAAAAGTCCCGGCCGAGCATATAATGGTGAAAATATAATTTATGATTGCTGGTAGATTTAACGCCTCGAAGTAATACATTTAAGTGCAAGGGAACAGAATAGTACAGATAAGTAATAAAAAGTAAGCAATTAAATGTCGACCTATGAGCGCGTATTTACAAATAACGAGGAGAATGCATTAAATATAGTGGAAAAGAAAAATTAGATAATAGAAATGAATAAAGAAAATAGACGAAGGAAAGGAAAGATTAAATAAATAACGAAGAATATTAACGGACAAAAAACAAACTAGAACTGAAAGAAGGATTTGGTAACAAAGGTTAACCGAAATTTGATTAATATACTGACCGACCAAATGTTTGATTATTGCAATTAAATAATTTACTCTCGTATACCGTATATACAGCACTATGTATAGTTCCGCGTACTGTATATTTAGTATACGGAACTAAATTATTCGGCTGCAGCGTATTTGGTCGCAAATATTTGGCCGACACGCATTAATCAAATTTTAGTACTTCTTACCAAATCCTTTTCTCAATATAGACAGGGTGTATGGGCGTGAGAAAGCAACTCGGAGCGAAAGAGAGGAAACAGGGAAATGCTCCGGTTGAAAGCAACATCACGTTGCAGAAAAAGAGACGTACCGTTACCTCTCGAGATATTATCAAGAAGAAAATAATATCACGATATCGTAACACGCGTCATTTTGTGACGTAAAACAGAGAAGTTTCGAGCCGAGATCGTCGGATTTTGCACTAATAAACGCGCCTTTCCGATTCTCAACGTTGAAACAACGTTGCGTGTAAAAAGAGAAAAAGAGACGTGACACGTGGGCTTCCGAGATGTATTAATCCGAAAGAAAACGCCCCACGGGATATTACGACGCGGAACATTCGAGTCACCTTGCGACACGACTCCGGAGTCGGATGGCCGCGTTTGCTGTCAAACGCGCTACTTGAATATACGAAGCGCGGTTTCAGGACTTGGCGACTTACAAAGCGCACACCGTGGCGCACACAGTGTCCGTGAGCCTCGGTTACAGCAGACGGAGCCGCGAGGCGCAACTTACCGCTCGATACTATCGACTGTGCCACGCCGTGGGTATCGCGGGCACGATTTATTTGGCCGCGCTGGTAAATTGCGAGAGACGGAGAAAGCGCGGCGCGCCGGCTCGATGTACAAACTGCACGATTCTCATAAATGTCATTGCGGAGCCATAAACGTCACGCGCGCTCACGGTGGAGTGCCCTCCTCCTCCTCCTCGTCGATCCGCTAAATATCAGCGAGCGAGCGAGCGAGCGCTGTTCTGAAAATCGAACTCGTGTCGAGACGCGGAAGTGGCGGAGCCTCCGCCTGTGCATTTCGGCCTGGCGATTCGTCTCGTAGAGAGAGAGAGAGGAGTTTATTGATACGCTGGAATCGATCCATTGAGCTTGCAGTTAACAATATAGAACAGTTTTGGCGGGTAGCCAGAGTCAAAAGATGGGGAAAAGTATTGATTAGAGTCAAGAGGATAGTAGAATATAATATAATATAGTGGCATAATATTAAATATTAGGAATATTTATTAGATGCTGGAAATATTTTTCTAGACAAGAAGTTACATTCGTAGCTTCGGAACATCGAATTTCTGAACCTTCGACACACATTATATTCGAATAATAAAATGTTAAAGGGTGAAAATTCGAATACTTGAATGTCGGAATGTTCGAAAGCTGGAAAAATGCCTGGATAAAAATATTTCGCTGGTATAGTAAATTTGTCATTTACTATGGTGACAGCAAAAAGATTTGTTGCGCGGAAAAAGTAATTGTGCTGCTGTAGCACCGCTATAAAACGCCGTTGCGAAATTTAATCGGCATAACCAAATTATTTATTATACCGTCCATATATCGAGTAAATGGTAATTAATATTCTTAACGAATATTTTCGCTGTCCAAACAAATCTTTTTGCTGTTACCATAACTAACAAATTTGTTATGCCAGCAAAATATTTTTATCAGCATATGTGTGTTCAAATATTAAATCCTTCCGTACAGAAAATATCTATCATAAGACTGACACTACACAGTTTTATTGTTTCAACGAGTGTTTCATTTTCAAAATAAAAAAAAGCTCAATAAAATGAAATATACACACAGAAATGAGGAGAAATCTAGTAAATTTTTATTTTGCAGTTTATATACAAATGCTTAAAATTACTGCGAAAATAGAATACTGCGAAAAATGTGCGCTTTACAAAGTTTATTTTTATTATTCATTTTATAGGTGTAATAAATAGTATTCACTGTCCTAAAAAATGTGATTTTTCGGATTGATTATTTATGCCTGTCTGCGGCGGGCAGAAGTAAATAGTCTATTTGAATAATTAAAACGCAGCTGGTTCTAATCCTTGATGTCGGAAAAGACATCATTGCATGCAAATATAACGGGATATGAGATTGTAGGATGGCGGACAGCAGACTGTCCAAGTGACAAAGGTGCCAATTTTGAATTGAGAGCCAATTGAAAAAAAAAAAAAAGAGAAAGGAGAGACGCAGCGGACGGATCGATCGCGAGTCGGGTGTGTTGCGCGATAAATAAAATTTGTGTTAACACATTAACGGCGGGCGATCTCGACGAAAGTATGCTAGG